>NC_139956.1:34460220-34645220 GCF_963454915.1 Gymnoscopelus microlampas | reverse complement strand
ATCTGTACCTTAAAGTGCTGTGCTGCCTCTGGAGACTGAATTCCCCCCCACAGAATCAATTTAAAGGTCCATCTGCCTCACTTTGAGAAGAACCAGTGATTTACTCACCCTGACTCATGGCCAGCTCAGCTCTCTTGTTGACGGGGTGTATTATTTTGTGAATGAAGCCCTCCTCAGTGATTGGAGGATTATATAAAACGCTACTAGATAAAAGAGAAAAGGAACAGATTCGTCAACCTCCTCGCTCCTCCAGGAAACGGCTTCATAAAGGTTGCCATGGCGACGGTCCATGCGTGTTTATGTACACTGTATACCTGCTGCATTCCTCCGCAGGGCCCAAGAACCACTCCTGTACTGCACGCAATACACACACATGCACGTGCACACGCACTCACACACGCACACCGCACGCACACACACACACACACACACACACACACACACACACACACACACACACACACACACACACACACACACACACACACACACACACACACACACACACACACACACACAACCATTGAGGCATAATCCAAAATGCTAACTGACTTTAATTACAGCTTCCATAATACATAAAAAAAACACAAGTCTCGCTTCAGTCCTTTAACACAACTTTTCTCAAAGTGGGGTCCAGGGACCCTCAGGGTTCCTTGAGGGGTTCCAAATGGACCCTTGCGGGTCTGTGACTCTACAAATGGAACCGGGGTCCTTTAAATTAAAGTTTTCATGTATCTTTATACATTATTTTTTTTTAAGATAGAAAAAAATATAAATAGCTGAAACAAAGAAAAGGAAGAATGGAATAAAGAAAAATACATGAAATGCGGAATAATGATCATAATAAAAACAAAAGAAAAACTAACAAATTCACCCGTGAGAACACATACTATTTTAGGATCCAGATGTCAGCTAAAAAAAAAATCTGCACTGCGTATTACAAGTTCTAAAGTATGCAGACCTACACACTTCAAAGTCCTCTGCACCGCTCACAAATGCATTGCATAGATAAATATAGTTCTTTGACAGACAGCCTATCTTACACACAGACACACACACCCGCCTTATTATGGTACACACCCTCGAATGTACTGTGTGTCTGCACACACACACACACACACACACACACACACACACACACACACACACACACACACACACACACACACACACACACACACACACACACACACACACACACACACACACACACACACACACACACACACACACACACACACACACAGTACATTTCACAGTGTTATTATCAGTGACTTAGCTTTGAGTTTTGATGTGAGAGCTGTTTGCTCACTGTTCTGGGTTCAACATTCTTGCAGCCAGCTTGACAATCAAAAATGTTTAATTAGCTGTTGTTGTGGCCTTAAAGCAACACTTTTGTAGCTTTTGTAGTGAATAAAATGTTATTTTGACCAATCTGTATGGTAGAGTAATATGTTAATACGATATAACTAATACAACGTCTGCGGTGGCTGTATTTGGTCTCCCTACTCTGCTATTGAGACATTTAGAGTCTCAAGCCATCAGTATACTGGTGACTCTAAATAACCACTCTAAATCCTTTGGTCTGGTTTGACCCGTGTTACTGCCTGAAGTTAAAAATTCTATATCTCCTGAGCAAGAAAGTAATACAAATTTCAGCACTTGCACGGGGACCTGAGTTCGAATCCCTGGCAGGACAGGGATTAAATTCCAGTACATTCCCAGGACGTAAGCGCATCTGTTAAAATTATGATCTGTTGAAATGAACTGAAGATTCAAGATTTCTTTGTTCCAGCTCATCTGAGTTAATTTCACATAGAAGATTTTGCTGCTTCTCAGTGCACTTGAAATGCAGCAAACGATTTGATCTCTCAGGTTTACCAACACGAACTCAGAGTGAGGGCTTCTGTAAAAATAGTCTTAAGAAATGGTTTAAAAAACGTTTTGTTGGCAAGTCAAAATCTCAAGGCACATAGAGAAAATGTAAAAAAGAAAGTTTTTGCCTCGCATGTCCAATAGGGATGCCAGGTTAAGTATTTTTCAGGGTATAGACTTTGCCTCTGTATTGGGAAATGAGTGCTCACAAAGTATTGATATAGTAAATAAAATAACTTGTATAGTTATATAATAGAATATATTATTGTAACAATAATGTGTGGTTATCATAAAACCCCAAAGCACACCTGGACTTGTCTCAAGGCTCACCAGTGTGAGAACCATTATTTATGTTGTACAAATTAACACTATTATGCAATATTGCCATGCACACACACACACACACACACACACACACACACACACACGCGCACGCGCGCACACACACACACACACACACACACACACACACACACACACACACACACACACACACACACACACACACACACACACACACAAAATTATATTATGTTATTATTAATACTATGTTTTTTTTGTAAGCATGCAACTATAAGTGCAACAACCAATCAGGCATAACTCCAACCCTAACCTCTAAACCTGACCTCTAAATACCTAATACCAACTTGAATCTTTTCCTAATTGTTATAGCCTAACTAACTGTGATGGCTGACTCAGCAGCCACACATAGACTATAATGTATGGTAACTGTTCCTTTTGGTTTATATATTTAGTGTTTATTTTAAGCTGGACATAACAAGTTGAAATTACATAATTTATTTGTTTTTCAATGAGTTTATTTGCATTTGATTTGACTGAGTTTCTATGAGTTACCAGTTCTGTGGGAGGTGCTGACTAACATACATGGGCATGATGGGCTGGCCAAAGCAATGGGGATCAGCTGCTCCAGATCTACAGCTAATTGGAGAAATTGGACTGCACCACAGTCCCTCTGAACCATGGGGTGGGGCAGGGGTTTTCAGTGTGTGTGTTTCAATAGTACTCTTTGTCTTTTCCCCTTTTGTGTTAATAGTGGTCTGACCCGTCCCTATATATGTCCACCTCCTGTGTCATTTTGGTTAGTTAAGTTTTCAGTTCAGTTGTGTTGTTCAGTCCCAGTTTGTTTTGTTATTTAGTTTAATTTCCTTTGTGTTGAGCACATTTGTTTTGTTAAAACATTAATTTGCAACAACGAAAAAAGAAAAGAAATAAAAAGAAATAAAAAAAGATAACAATGTTTTAAAACCAACAAAGTTTTCCCTGTGTCTCTCCTTCCGACCAACTCGGTCCCTGACACTAACAATCCCTTTTAACCTTAAAACAGTAAGTTCTCTTGTGAGGAACAGGCAAACTGCCCTCACAATGTCTATTTCTCAAATTGTACTATAATTGTGGGTATAGTTGCCAATGTGACACAGCTCTGTTTACACATTACTATATTCCCTTTAATTGTACGTACAATCCTTTTCTGACACCTGCTTTGGCAATATAAACGCATGTCTCCCCGTGCCAATAAAGCTCCTTTGAATGTAATAGAACAGATATTTGGCCCTCACAAGTATAGCAATACACGCACACGCACACACACACACCCACGCACGCACACGCACACGCACACAGGAGCCAAAGAAAGAAAGAAAGACATCAACAGGTATGTGCATGTGACTGATTAGGGCCCCTCCCATGCATGCAGCGCTCCAGGTCGTTGACAGAGGTGCTGTAGCAGCCAGGCTGTGCCATGTTTGCACACAGCCAGGTGAGCCAGTGGGTGTCTGCTTTCTTGGCAGCTAGCCGCCACGGTTGGATGCCGTGTCACGGCGCACTCCGGATCCGCTGCATTTTTGGACGCACGCTCACTCACTCCCCGCCGCAGCTGAGGAGGCACTCCTGTCACGCAATGGGACTGGGCTGGGGTGGGTGTGTGAGGGGGTGGATGGAGAGAGAGAGAGAGAGAGAGAGAGAGAGAGAGAGAGAGAGAGAGAGAGAGAGAGAGAGAGAGAGAGAGAGAGAGAGAGAGAGAGAGAGAGAGAGAGAGAGAGAGAGAGAGAGAGAGAGAGAGAGAGAGAGAGAGAGAGAGAGAGAGAGAGAGAGAGGAGGAGGAGGAGGAGGAGGAGGAGGAGGAGGAGGGGGGGTAAAAGCAGTGGTTGAAGTAAAAGTAGTAATACCATGCTGTAAAAATACTTTGTTAGAAGTGAAAGTCCTGCATTCAAAATCTTACTGCAGCACTATGTAACAATTTATTTTAATGAATGAATTTTAATTTAGTCCAATCTATATGGTAGAGTATGTTAATACAATATAACTTATACAATTGGGGTGGTTGTAATTTGTCTCCCTGCTCTTCTATTGAGACATCGTGTCAAAGGTCATGTCTCACCTCCTAGACACAGGATCTGACACCAATTTTGACCTGATGGTCAAAGATTCAATTTACCGTATCTCCTGAGCAAGCAGGCAGGCTCTATTAGCTCAGTGGTAAAACATTTCAGCACTTGCACAGGAAACAAGGTTCAAATCCGGGGTAGAAGAGGAAAGTTACATAGTGCTGCTTTAGGTTGATGTAGAAAAGGATTAGAATCTATATATAGGCCTACAGTACAATAAGAAAAGTAAATGTACTCATTATTTTATCAGACTATAATTATTGATCATTAACCACCTAAGACCTATTTTATACTTATGCCTTTTTTTAGTAAATCTAAATCTGCAAATTAACTAATAACTGAAGCCGTCAAATAAATGTAGAACATGGAAATACTCAAGTAAAACCGTAAAACTGTACTTGAGTACAGTACTTGAGTTTCTTTCCCCCACCGGTTCTCAAAACTTCTTCAAGTCAAGGATCCCCAAAATTATATGTGTCTGGCCGCGGACCCCCATCTGAAAAGGTTTGTACCAGTGACCGCAAAGGCCTTTGGGATGCATGACAAGGGCTTTTGAGGCTTTTCTTTCTTAGATGTTGTATTTTTACATGAATAGTGGCGGTTCTTGCATGATTTGATGTAATGAGGTCCTCCACCATTATAGCTGTGAAGGTGAAAGAGATGGAAGCACACACACACACACACACACACACACACACACACACACACACACACACACACACACACACACACACACACACACACACACACACACACACACACACACACACACACACACACACAGTGTTGTGCACCAAAAATAGCAACGCGTTAAGAGAATGTAGATCTGCTATTTCTGGCACACAACACCAGTGCGCAACTATAAGCCTAAAACAATATTATACCATAACATTTATGGCATAAGCCAAACATTTCTCTTGGAGGGCCAGGAAAATTATCCTCAAAATGCCTGTTACTAAAATTCTACAATAGCTCACAAGTATAATACACGCACGCACGCACGGACACACGCACGGACACACGCACGCATGCGTACGCACACACACACATGGTACAGGAGCTGAGGGAGAGGGACCGGAATTGCACTTGGCGATATGAATCAGTGTTTTGTCTGCACAGTAGGAAATGCTATCTACAAACGTTATCTACAAAGATAATTAGCCGCTGCAGGATATGAGAGCTGGGTGACGGACAGACAGGCCACAGATAAACGGCAGAACCTTCTAGTAGACAGATGACTTTGACCTGTGTGTCCTCTATATCAGTTAGTCTTCTCAAGCCAGACAACAGTTACACAATCTTCGAACGCTGCATAGAGTCTGCAACTATGCGCCACCTGAAAGCTGCGAACGGAAGCTATCATTTCTAAGCTTCAGACCTCCCAAAACAAACTGATACGACTGCTTCTCGGCCTTAAGCCCATGACCCACCTGATTCCAACACGCTTTGCTAGTTTGGGATGGCTCAGGGTAGAAGACGGGGTTAAGAAAATATCAATGGGATTGGTATTTAAGATAGTTAAAGGGACAGTGCCCTCAATACCCTCATACCTGACTAACTACTTCTCCAAAGTGAGCGACACCCACAGCCACAAGACCAGAGGGAGCGACCATGATCTGGTTATACCCAAATTTTGAAGAAACATGGGGAATGCCCTGACACCATCCATTTAAGGATGTGAATCACTGTTCTCTTTAAAACATGGCCTGAAAAAACATCTATCAGGACACCACAAGGGGAGGTACTGTAAATGTAATTTCCCATCAAAAGGAGGTGTCATTTTCCTTTTTCTCCTTTGTACATTATATAGTGTTCTGTATTTGTTGATGACATGCATTATTGTGTTACTTTTTCATGCTATGTTGATTAATTGAATACATAGGACCAAAATTGTGTTATCCTTTTAGCCTTAATGTCTGACAGTACCAATTAAGTGCTTGTTATCGTTGGTGTCGGGCAGAAACCTCTTATTTCCATATTCTACCTTTTTGTGTTTTTTTCGTGAATTAGCGCCCTACTTGCAGCGTCACACAAAAATAGCAAAAGTAGTAGCTATACAAGCACGAAACGTGGCGCGAAACATGGCGCGAAACGTGGCGCGGAGCGACACCTTTTGCTATTTTTGCTATTTTTAAATTTGAATACTGAAAAGTAACAGTTTTGAAAATCAAATGAGTTGAAGCATGTCGTCTCTGTTGGGTGGAAGCCCCATATGTCCAAAACATTTGGACAGAGATGATATTATTCGACTCATTTGATTTTCAGTTGGACAAATTTATGTGACCGCGAAAGACGAAACGGAAGTGGGTGGGAGGTTGACATCCACTGTAGTTTCTTCGTATTTATAGCGTTTGCATGGTTGAAGCTTTTGAGAATTGTGTGAGTGAACTGTCTCGAGAGACAATCTATCAGTGGTGTGTGCAGGCGGTGTGTGCGTGCCATTAAAGAAAAGCTACACACTCCTTGAGCAACAAGAGAAAACATTCCAAAAACACCACAACAAAAACACAAGAGGTATCAATATGTGCAGTGGTAGCAGAGTTTGGATCCAACATGACACCAGAGATGTTTTAACGTTTTTTTTGCCAGGAACCCAAAGTAAAGTATTGATTATACTTTACACTACATAGCCTATAAAAAGTGGTGGAAAGTACTGTACTTAAGTACATCTACTTTACTTGAGTATTCAAATGTTTTGATACTTTACACTACTACTCCACTACACCTCAGAAAAACATATATTGTACTTTTTACTCCACTACAATTATTTGACCGCTTTAGTTACTACTAGTTACTTTGCAGACTTAGATGATTAATACAAAACATGCATCAACTATTTAAAAAAAAGCCAAAGTATAGGGCTTAAGTAATTATGACTTAATCCCTATACTTTGCCTTTTTGAAAATAGCTGATTTACAAGCTCACAATGTCTTGCACGCGTTGTGAGGTTGTAGATCAACATTTCTTTTTTTAAATGGACAAATCTAGTCTGTAATTCTATTTTGATGCCAATACCTTTTTGTACTTTCACTCAAGTACAAACATCAGGCCTTTTACTTTAACAGTGCATATTTATATTGTGGTAATGCTACTTTTACTTAAGTAAAACAATCGGAATACTTCTTAAACCACTGTGTACAGATCAGGCTTAACAGCAAGGAACTCTGGCTTATGATTAAGCCCCGGTATCCCTCTCCAACAGGTGGGGACACGAACACAAACTCGTCCCTCCCTGTGGAAATCAAACCAACGGCTCTCTGAATAACATGAAGCGCTTACTGGAACCTGTGCTGCTGTCCCGACACGTCCCGTAGGACAGGGTATCTCAAACTGTTTGCTGTCAAGGACCCCTAAAATGATATATATTTGGCTGCGGACTCCCAATCTCAAAAATATGTTGTGCCAAGAACCTCAGAAGCAAAGATTTTAGTTTAAAAAAAGAAAATCACAGATTTGCACACATTTTCATGATTTTTCAAAAATAGCAGATCTACAAGCTCATAGCATGGCATGAAGTGACGCGCTATGAGCTTGTAGATCTCCTATTTTCGTACAGGCAAAACATAAAATATGGTTAAAGTGGTTAAAATGATTGTGATGCTATATCAACTAATTTGGCCAAGAAACCCCCTTGTACCCCCCCAAGAACCCCTGAAGGTCCCCGGACCCCACTTTGAGAACCAATGCCGTGGGGCCATCCTCAACTCACGGCCCATAATTGGAAATCTCTATTTCCTATTTCTTTTGCACATGTACATTCTACTAGTGATTTCAATGTATTGAATAATTGCACCATATTGGCATTTTATGTATTTGCACGGCGTAATTTGCGCAGTTGTATTTTCCACAGTAAAGAAATGCACAGTTGTGATTTTATTGTTTTATTGAATACATTTTAACATTTTAAGTTGTCTTTCCTGTCCAGCTGAGCTGGTCACTGACACTCAGCCAACTAGTTCCACCTGTGGAGACAGAAATGTTTGGCGCAATCATGATGGGCAGGTGCAATATGTGTAATATGTATGAGTGCAATAGAGTCTAAAGTGCAATATGTGTAGAGAAGTGCATTATAATGTGGAGTTTGATGGTTAGGTTTGATTGAATGCTTAACCTTACCTGTCCTGTGTCTTCAGTGTAATTGGGCTGGATGCATTTGTAATGGCTAGGATATTTATCTTGTAAATGTGAAGAAGGAATCATAACTTGTGTAGTTCATACTGTATGTTTAATATCATTTTAAAAGGGTTAAAGTTATATATATTTATGTATTTGTGTATTTGTGTATTTGTGTATTTCTGTATCTGTATATTCTTTATTAATCTCCCCCTTAACATGGTGGTAGAATCCTGACTAATTGGCTCAGCTGAGTATAAAAAGCTGCCAGTTTCAAATAGACTCAGTTGTTGAAACTGTTGACACGGTGGAAAGAGCTGAACACCACCATGCCACCTTTAACCTTTATGTCCTCCTTTTCACCATTTTTGGTGGGTGAATAAAGCACCTTTTGATTGCACTCTACCAGTGACTCTGTGCTGATTTCCAGCCGTGATTTGGGCCAGCCGAACAGCCTAGTCAAGGACCCCCAAATAATATAAATTGACAATGATATAAGATATAATTATGTATTTGGCTGGAGCCTTATCAGAAAGGATTTTGTGGTGTCAGGGTCCCACATAATCGATGATTTTGTGGTAGTTAAAAATGTTCTAAATGATTTCAAAATCTTTCAAGATTTTTCTAAATCTTTTGATATAGCCGATTCACTAGCTCACAACGCGTCAAAGATCCGCTATTTTCGAATTACCAATGTGTAAAATATGGTCAAAGTGATTAAATTGATTTTGATGCTATATTTACTAATTTAGCCGGGGACTCTCTGGAACCACCTCAAGGACCCCTGGGAATCCCTGGACCCCCCTACTAAGAGAACCAGTGCCTTAGGGCTCTCAACGCAGGGCCTAATTGGAATTCCCACTGGTCCTTCTCCAGATCAAACAGGGATTTTGCTTCTGTGGCCCCCAGATTATAGAACCAATGACATCGCTGTTGACATCATGCTGTCTCATTCTGTTCCCATTTAAAACAAGATAAAAGGTGTATTATCCTCTTTACCCTGGGTGGCTTGTAACTCCATGTATGATGTACTACGCTATTATGCCAATTTCTTATATTTTTATGGTTAAAAAATATATTGTTGCTGTCAGGCAGAAACACTGTAGCTCCGTATTCCATCTTTCTTTTTTTCATGAATGAATGCCCTATTTTATGCTGACAATGCGTCACACCACAATTTTTTTGGCTAAATCTTATGCCATGACAAGCGCAAAACAGGGATTCCAGGTTGAATATTTAACCAATGAAAAGTATTAACACAAGCTTGTGAAGAAATAATAACTAGATTGGCTCCATTGGTATTTTTCTTTATTTCCTGAAAAGTAAATATTTTGGATGTACAAGGTTATATATTTCATGTCTTTTTCAGTTTTAGTCCTGTCTTATCTGGTTTGCTCTGTTTATTATCTGGCTTTAATGTTATTTACTGTATTTAGTTTTTCTAGAGTTGTGAACGTCTTTGGAATCCACTTAGAAAGGTGCTTATAAATACACTTACACTACATTATACTTTACTTGTATACTAATATACTGTACGTTCAGACTTTCTGTCAGGATCTGTGTCTCTGAATCTTATTATGTAGTATCGTTCCTATTGTTCTCTTTGTACTTTTATTGTGTAGTTATGTTCCTAGAGTTCCTGTCTGCCTATTGTTTGCTACCTGTCTTGTCTCACCTCCCTTTGATTAGTTATGTTCTCCACCTGTGTCCTGTTGTGCCCCAGCCAATCCCTGTGTTGATTGTCTTGTGTTCACCTGTGTCCAGTTAACCCTGTGTGTATATATAGACCCTCAGTTCCTCATGTGCTTTGCCAGAATATAAATGTTGTCTTGGTGTTCTGTCCAGTCCTGTTCACCTTTATGTTCAATAAATCCATGAGCATATGACCTGCTCTGCTCCTGCCTGTCTGTTCTACTTTGGGTCCTAAACTCCTGCCTCGCACGTGACACTTTCCTGTAATGCCTCATGGTTCATGATGTATATCACACATTGTTATCCCATCATTTTGCTCTCTTTCCTCACTGCTGAAACGCCTTAAAACCATTCAAACTGCTCCAAAGGTGTAGTAGTGTACTGTAGGCTAATGGCTGCACGATATATCGAAAACGTACCTTCATCGAGGTATCATCATGCACGATATATGTATTGTGAGAGATGGCATTTATTGCGGTAAATGGCATATTATTATGTCTAGTTGCCGATTGAGCAATCCCATCGGTGATTAGGCTATGTGCAATAATGCAGCTGAAAGTCAAAGTTCAGATGCATTATATTGCCTTTTGTTAGGCTAGATATTTGTTTTAATTTCTTGAATCAATATGTCTCTAGTTTGAAAAAATGTACCTGAAGCAAAAAGACATTAAAACTATATACTGCAACAACAACAAAAAATGTTAGTCATAACTAATAACGAGTCATATCGTCGTTAGCACGGTATTTAACAACGTTATCGAATATCGCATGCTTTCCTAATATCGTGGAGCCTTACTGTGGGCCCTTTTCAGTCTATCTATAATCTCAGTCTATATGTGAACTGTGTTCACAGACAGAGGCATTCTGGGAGGCCAAGCACAGGACAGGCACTGGAGATGGAAAAACGATGTGTGTGTGTGTGTGTGTGTGTGTGTGTGTGTGTGTGTGTGTGTGTGTGTGTGTGTGTGGTGGTGACACATCGGGCCTCGCTGCGGTAGGGAAGGCCTGACTCGCTCCCTCATCCCTCAACAGTAGCTGTCAGTGCAGACACCCTCCACTGGCAGCCCCTGATCTACACACGGATAACACACACGCACACGCACACACACACACACACACACACACACACACACACACACACACACACACACACACACACACACACACACACACACACACACACACACACACACACCATTACACCATTTAACACGGTATGGCACTGTCTAAGAGTGGCCAAAATGCTGCACTCGTATGCAATGTAATCATTCATGTTAACACATACGGATGAGTAGGGACACGTTGGTGTTAACCACTTAAAACCCTATATCGGAGGTTCTCAAAGTGGGGAAAGTTCGGGGACCCCCAGGGGTCCTTGAGGCGGGTCCCAAGCAAAATGAGGAGCAGTTCAATTTGACTAGAAGTTAGACCAATGAGAAAATGTATAAAGAATGACTATTTAGATAATATGTTTGTCTGTACTACGTCAAATCTAAAATCGTCTCGTATGGGGGTCCCTGGCACGACACCTTTTCAACTGGGCTAATACGTAGAATTATTGGGGGTCCTTGCCATGAAAATGATTGAGAAACACTGTCTATATACTTTGTCATATTAAGACAAATAGTGAAAAGTGAAAAACCTGCAGGCTAAAAGTGAGTTTGTAGGTCGGCTATTTATTTTTCTTTGAAATGTTTTGAATGCCTTTTTAAAAGCTTGCCTACAATTACAATTGAGACGTCAGGTTGAATGTGATTAATGAAAGTGTATTCCTGAACTCTTCACGTTGTCTGTGTTTGTGTGTGAATGTCACAGACCTGACACGCTGTGTCTGATTTATGAGAACGTATAGAGACATGAAGAGCATATCAGCCGTTTGATAGCGAGGCCTTTACTGCACGGTCTACACACCTACTGCAGCTATGTTCTCACAAGTGATGGAAGAAGTACTCACATGTTTTACTTGAGTCAAAGTATCAATACCCTATTGTAGAAATCTTCGCTTACAAGTACAAGTCCGGTATTCAAAATTGACTTGAGTAAAAGTACAAAGGTACTCATTATGCAGAATGTCCCATTTCACAAGTACAAATATGTATTCAAAATACTTTGAAAATAGCCACTGTATATACAGTATAGGGCTGAAGCGGTTAATGTATGTTTTGTAATAATATAATAATCTAAATCTACAAAGTGACAAGTAACTAAAGTTTCAAAATGATTGTAGTGGCGTAAAAGTACAATATTGTCCTTTGAGATGTAGTAGAGTAGAAGTAAAAGTATTGAAAATTGGAAACATTATTTAAAAAGTACAGTACTTGAGTAAATGTACTTAGTTACTTTACGTTCTACACACCTACTGTAGCTATGTTCTCACACGTGTGAAGCTGTTTCTGATGATGACACATCACTTGGTCTTGAACACACGCAAAGGTCGAGGGTTACTTCTATCCGTGAGTCACAATGACGTGGCTTGCTAGCGTGATGGAAAGTTGCTAAATCAATTTAACTCAAGTACTGTACTTGAGTCAGCAAGTTGATTGATTGATTGATTGATTGATTGAATACTTTATTAGTCAGAAATGTAAACAGTACATGGTACAGTCAGACATTAAAGGTAGGGTAAGTGATTTTCTTTGGTTAGAAAAAGTGTTAAATAGCTCTATGTTCTGATAGTAATCATTGTTGGAGTGTTTGTTCAGTAACAGGAGTCTCCATGTCTCTCCTGCTCTTTATTAAACAGAAAATGCATTTTCAGGTCAGGATACCAATTTGATCCAATCAGGAAAAATAACCCAGACAGGATACAGATTAAACAAGTGAAATTGGAAGTGATGACACAAAGAAATGAGCAGACACAATTGGAACTTGAACAATATATTTTAAAAAAGCTGATAAATGGATACTCTCTCCTGATTGGCAAAATGTATTTTGTGTTTATTAAAGAGCTGGAGAGACAGAGAGACCCCTGTTATTGAACAAACACTCTATAGCAGAATATAGTGCTTTAACCTTTTAACAAAAAACGTTTTGTTTTAACCAAAGCAATATCACTTACCTACCTTTAAGTACAGTACTTAATTAAATTTGACTTATAGCTACTTTCCACCACTGGGAATGAGGCTGGTCTTGATTGCAGGTTTACCCGTATAATAAATGCAGCGTTCTGCAAGGCCCTGATATGATATGAGCTCTTCTGTGTCAATGTAGCAGCCAGCCAGTCAGCCAAGCAGTGCAGTGGTAACTCAACACCCCTAATGTCATCTAGCTCATTGTCACCTGTGTGAATGAATTGTTAGGAAGAACCCGACATGTCAAAACTCAACTGAAATTAAATGTGCCGCGACCGCAGCCTTGGCTACTTTACGATGTTTACTGTGAAAACACGAGACGCTTGTTATTACAAATAAGTGTCAACTGTGGTTGCGTGTGTGATTGTATGTATTCTGTCCTTGTTTGGTTTTGTTTGTTCAAATCCAATCTCAGCTACAATAACAATTATTTCTTAACTTTACAGAGGGACTGCCACAAAGTAATAAGAAAAAAAAAACAAGATGACCTAGTTTGTCTAAGTTTACCTAATTTGTTTGATTTGATTTGATTTGATAATGCACTGTTTCTCAAAGTCTGGTCCAAGAAATGTGATGTTACAGACCTTATGGGTCTGTAACTGTGGGTGTGTACAAATGGAACCATTTGGTTACAGTTGTATACACTCTCAGAGTTATTAAATGAACACAGGTTCGGTTCAGTGATTCTCAACATTTTTCATGTCAAAGACCGCCAGTTTGATATGAATTAGGCCATGTGTGGACATGAAATCTGGTGCTGATCGGTCCAGTGGTTTGCAAGAATAGTCCTGGAGAGACAGACAGACAGACAGACAGACAGACCCTCTTCTAGACTGCTTCCGAGGAGCCATGCCGTAAAAAACATTGTTGTTCGATTAAAGTCGATGAACTAAACAGGAGCTCAGAGGAATTGTGTGAAACACTGAGACAGCTCTGTCAAGTGTCCAATAGAAACCACTTCTGAACACATCACCTTCTGTGCCTGTGTGTGCCCGTGTGTGTGTGTGTGTGTGTGCCCCTGTGTGTGTGTGTGTGTGTGTGTGTGTGTGTGCCCGTGCCCGTGTGTGTGTGTGTGTGTGTGCCCGTGTGTGTGTGTGCCTGTGTGTGTGTGTGCCCGTGTGTGTGTGTGCGTGCGTGCATGTGCGTGCGCGTGTGTGCGCGCGTGTGAACTATCGTTGGCATATGTCTGTTTTTTCTTATCTCAATCAATGCGAGTTCCATTGAACTTTGCAAGTCCTGTATGTCTTCACACTACATTGGTAGTCAAGTCGGTCCGTCTGGGGTGAACATTTGGCCACACAAGGCATTGTGTGCTTGCAGATCGGCAATTTTTGTAGACTACTTTGGTAGAGGGGGAAAATAATCAGCAGAGAAACTAAGTATATACTGTTAGTACAGTATATAGTGTTATTAACTATTCTGTATGGGTTGTCATCACATCATAAGCCATAGAAAAGTCTTTGTTTGGAATCCATACTTGAAATGCCTCCACACACAAACAAACCGTCATTGTGAAGTACTTTTTTACAGCAGATGCAGACTAGAATTTGACGTGTTTTTGTTTTGTTTTGTTTTCTTCTTTCCCAGGTAACTTACCCCATCATGTCTGACACAGACAGACAGACAGACAGACAGACAGACAGACAGACAGACAGACAGACAGACAGACAGACAGACAGACAGACAGACAGACCACCTGAGCGGCCAGCTGTGTGGCTCTCCCTGACAGCCGGCAGTCAACAGATAAAGGCCTAATGCCACTAATAGAGCCAAGTGTTTGCCAAGCCCTGAGAGACTGACTGACAGCTAGCTCTAATGAGGTGAGGAGAGAGAGAGAGAGAGACACACCTTGGGCAACGAAGGGACGGTTAACAAACCCAAGCCCTGTTTTTGTACTGTTGTCCTCCAAGGTTGTCGTAATAGACAAGAAAATAGTGACAATAGCTGATCTTACGCTATTATGTAATAGCTATTACGCTATTGCGACACTGTTAATATGGTGTCATAATAGTAAAAAAAGAGCAAAGAAAAAGAGTGAGCTTGTAGAGAGAGAGCGAGAGAGTACACCGTACACAGTAGTACACTGTAAGAATCTTGGGTGTCAATTTAACTCCACGCTCACAGTTAAATTGACACTCAGGTATTTGCCAGTGACAGGAGCAGTGAAAACGGCGAAGGTGAGATTAGAAGACCTCGGAATCACCGACCGAGCCTGCCCTGGTGGAGTCTATATTTGTTTTCTCTGTTTGTGTGCACAAGGAGGGTACTGTGTGTGTGTGTGTGTGTCCACAGGTGTGTGTGTGTGTGTGTGTGTGTGTGTGTGTGTGTGTGTGTGTGTGTGTGTGTGTGTGTGTGTGTGTGTGTGTGTGTGTGTGTGTGTGTGTGTGTGTGTGTGTGTGAGACACCTTCATGGGAAAGCACAGAGAAAACGCCCTGCTCTGTGTTAGAAAAGAAAAATAGCTCTGCAAACACGCTACATTTCAAGATGCCCCGATAAACAAGAAGCGGGGGAGAGAGGAAAAAAACATGTGTCGCATTTAAAGGTGAACCGCCGTGACCGGACCACGCCAGTGGATGAAAGGGCCCGCCGTCCATCCGCCTCTGTTTGGTCCTCATCTACACGACACAGGCATTCATGGAACACCCCCGTGCAGGTGGGGGAATGGTGCGTTCCGTGTTTGGGGTTTGTTGTTCAGAGATAGGCCAAGAGGGGTGGGAAATACAGGTTGTTGATTGGCTCGATAAGCGCCGGGGCCACACATGATGAGACAGATCATAGATCAGGCTTTAAAGAGGAAATTCTCTTTCAGCTGATGGCTGCTCAGATGGTCATGATGAGGGGGGAGATGTTAGGGGTTAAAAACACGAACCCTAGCATCCCTATTCTGGTGGCAAACATTCTGTGAAAATAGCTGTTCTACCTTGTAGACTGGCTACTGTGGGCAAAGATATTTGATGTAGAGGGGAAAAAGGAAGGGGCCTAGTATTGACCCCTGGTGGACCCCAGTCAACTAAGTATATAGGTTTTAATTGCGCAGGGACACTTTGACACATATACTGGGCGAGCCGTGGGGTCAAACTGGCTTGCTTCTGATTACCAGACGGCCTCACTACCAGTGGGTGCCCCCAACTAGTATGGTTTTGTGTCACGATCATGGCCTCTGTCCCTGCCGCGTGTCCCCTGGCCCCTTCCCTTCCCTGTCAGTTTTGCCCCGTTGTGACTTTGCTCTGCTCCTAATTTCCCCTAGGCCAATCTCCTCTCCCCTCCTAGAAGAGTCCAATTGCCCTGAGTGCCATCACCTGTGAGGAGGACCAGCTGAGTCTGGTTGGGTGACGAGCTCCAGAAACTTTATAAGACTGGCTGTGTCTTTGTCCATTGCTGGGTCTTCAGTTGTAGTGTCAGGTTTTATTTGTATGTCAGAGTTTATAATGTAGTCTACTGTGTGCTCTTTTGTTGTGAATGTACTTGTGGGTGTTTGTTGTAAAGTGTATTGTAAGTTTGTAAATTGTAAGTTACTTGTGTCTAAGTAAAGTCTTTGTCAGCTGCATCTATGATGTCTCCTAGGTTTGACGTGAGTTTTGAGTTGCTGCATATGGGTCCAACACCTCCGGTCCCTGGCGGTTTTGTATTTTTTTTGGCCACGCTTAGTTTTTCAAAAATATTATGCTCTCACATAGTCAGTATTGTGCGGGGCCTCAGTGTAGACGGGGCCCTTACAGGAAGTATACCCACTTCAAACAGAACCTTTTGTGCAGGTGCTGGACTGTGGATATAGAACTGTCATGAACCATCTAGTTGCACAAAGTGCTGAACAATAAGGTGCCGACCAGAGGACAAAATGACTGTCGATTCATCACACAAGTTCATAATGAGGCTTTCAAGTCAATTTTGGGAAAAGAAAAATGTTGCCCACGTTAACCACATTATCCCTGGAATCCATATTTTGGGCACATTTTCAACAGATTTTCAATAGAAAAGCCTTAGCTTTTTTGTGTCTCATGCCGTCTATTAACTCATTGTACTGCTGTACTCAAAAACAGCAGATTGGATATGTTTGCTGTTTGTCTTATGACTAAATCTATACAGTAGGGCTTGAGGTGATTGAGGACAGAGTTGCTGCTAGGTACACTAAACCGCTGGCTCAAAACATTTTCAGATGGGGGGGGTCCCCCCCCCGTCCCGTCCCCGCCCCGACCAAATACATATCAATTTGGGGGTCCTCCTTGACACGAAAAAGTTTGAGAACCCCACCACTGCACTGCTAAAGATAGTAAAGTAGGTAGTAAATGGCAGCTGACACGGCAGCAAAGGAACACATACAAACAAGTTTTGATTTAGTATGACAAGATGCTTGGTGGAGATAACTGGTGCTTTCTTTTTCATGCATGGCTTCTGCGTAATAAAAGATCTTACAAACTGACACAATCACAAATAGTATCTAACCCTGCGGGTAAACCTGCTCGTTGTGTGTGGTGTTGTTGTTTGACAGACTGCGTGGTGGAGCTTCACAGCGGTGGTTCCCAAACTTTTTAGCTTTGAGACTCAAAATAGAAATGTTATGTTTCCCCGTGCAGGACCCAAGCGAGTGAAAATAGCAGATCTACAAGCTCGCAACCACTACCTTTTAAACATTTGTTTTCTAATTTATGGAATGTCTTTTCTTTTTTAATTATTCATGAAATTCATTTGAAAAATCTTTTTTTATGAAAAACCAAATATAAGAAACAAAAAATAAGGTGATGTTTACTCGCGACCCATAAAAATGTGTTCTCAAACTTTTTTCAAGTCAAGTCCCCCAAATTGATATGTATTTGGCCGTGGACCCCCATCTGAAAACCTTGTTGTGCCAGGGACGTCCAATTTTCAAAAATAGCAGATCACAGCTCACAGCGAGGCACGAAGTGGTGCGCTGTGAGCTTGTAGATCTGCTACTTTTGAATAGCCAACATAGAAATGGATAAAGTTGTTAAAATGATTGTGATGCTGTATTAACTACTTTGGCTGGGGACCCCCTGGAACCCTCCCCAAGGACCCCTGGGGGTCCCCGGACCCCACTTTAAGAACCACTGCTTTATAGCACAATGTGGAGAGGGGTTGTTGCAGTGTGCAGTGGGCCTCTCTCTCTCTCCTCTCTTCGGGGAGAGTTGTGTGGGCGGGCGAGAGGACCTCCCAAGATGAAGAGTCGCAGGTGATACGGCCAAACAAGCTCTACCCCAATCTCTCTGCCATCTCGCCTTGCACAATCAGATGTAAAACCCCCCTCCCTCCCCCGCTCTCTCTCTCTCATTTGTTCAACGAGGAGTTCCCTTTTTTTTTTTTGCTTTCCTCGCTGTTGAAATGTGCTCTCTCTCTTTAACTACCTCACTGTTTCCCAAACAGTGGGTCGGGACCCATGTTTGGGTCACAGACCGATGTTTATGGGTTCGCAAGAAATATGGGTTCGTAGAAAACTAAATATTATATATATATATATATATATATATATATATATATATATATATATATATATATATATATATATATATATATATATATATATATATATATATATAGTTTTTAAGTGTAAACAAAAAAAGTCAAAACTTGTCATCAATTAAAAACAATTTCAACATGTTTCTAAAGTATTTCATAAGTAAAACAAAAATTAAATATAAGAATTTCCATGAATAAAAAAAAGTAGTGAAAATAGCAGATCCGCGTTGTGAGTTATTTTCACTAGTAGTAAACGTCTTAATTTCTCATGGGTCTTGAACTAAAAACGTTTGGGAACCACTGCTCTCTACCTTGCTCTACCATGGCTTCACGCTCTGTCTGACCTCTCCTTCCTCTCTTCTCTGGACATGTTCCCCCTGACCTACTGTATCTGGAAAATGTCCATCAGGATAAATAGCAATTACTATAATAATGTCACTATTTATTTTATTACTGTATTCTTCCAGTTTTCCTTATCGTTTCTTATTTTGCAATCTTTCTTTGCCTTTTCCTGACTGTGAAGCACTTTGTGATTGTCAACCGTTTTAAAATGGTGCACTTTCAAATGAAGTATTATGATTCTAAAAAAGGCCAGGAGAATATTTGAGATAGTGCAAATAAAACCCTCAAAGTTATATGGTCTTTGTTTCCACTTAATTATCATCTTTATTTTTGGGGTATTTATTTTAATCTGAAATGTTTTCCTCACTCAACCTTCAGTTCCTGGAACCTCATAAAGAGGATCGAGTTGTGAGAATGGCAAAACATCACATATTTACACCATAGGGAAACTAGTCCACAATAGCTGAAAAGTATGAATGCAGATCATGTATGTAGCAAGCAGAAGCTTGCTGCACTATCTTTAGAAGAGAAAAAACCCCAGCATATTATATGGAACCAAAGACATTAATATTCATTATTACCATCAAAATTATACAGTAAAATTCTAGTGTTACTTTAACTCTGATAAGAGTACAAATGGAACCAAATGGACACTTATGGGTCTATTTGGTTCCATTTGTACTTTCTCCGAGTTAAATTAACACAGTGAAAGTTACAGTGAAAGTTATTTTTAAACAACTAATCACTTCTAAGTCTTAAACCACACATTCTGTTGTTGCTTGTGGCCCATTTTGGTTGGTCATGCATGTGAGCGGAGAGGCACTGAGACGCGAGAGAGGGGACGGATCGGGGGTTTGGTTGACCACCTGACTGTCACCAAACAGAGAGAGAGAGAGAGAGGGCGAGAGAGAGAGGAGATGGAGGAGAGAGTGGAGGAAGGGTGGCAGGTCTTTTCAGAAAGATGGAGGGCGTAGGGAATGAAAAGAAACGAGAGACAAAAGAAAAGAGGTGATTGATAGACAGACGTCGTGAAAAATAACATTATGGTAAAGAGGGCATGAGAAAAAAAAAGAAAAAAAAGAAAAAGGAAAAATGTGATGACAGCTTTGAGAGGAGAACAGATGAAAACACTTGTTTGACTGTGACAGAAAAGGATGAAATGTCAAAGCGAATTGAGGGAGAGGTCCAATTTTCTGTATGCCAACCTTCTGCAAATAATCTAAATCCAGTCTCCAGTGAGTTTTTAAAGTGTTGATGATTGACTCAAACCACATCCACTGTGAGGAAAAAAACACCAGACTTTATGAAGGTGATGTCGGTGAAAGTTTGTCTCCATCTACAGACACCAGAGTGAATCACACCTCTGTTGACAACAGAATCACAACCACTTGTTGCCATGTAACCAGAAAAAATATTTTTAATTCTCATTTTCAAGTCAACAAAAAAACAAAACAAACCTCATTCACCAGAATCAACATTAAAATAAACAGCATTGTGTTCCATTTCAATACTGGCTCAATACATAACCACAACATTACAGTATATGCTGCTGGAAATGCAAATCACACAACAAACTTCTTCATGGGCTGAATAAAAGAAATGTTTCGCCGATTCATAATTGAGAAAAGACAAAAAAATCTGATCCCAATACTGTGTTCTCTGGAGTTCTGGTCCCATTGTCTCAGTTAGGCCCATTATTAAACTACTAAATCACGCATAAAACGGTGACTAAATCAGATATCCATCAGATAATTTGTCCCCCTGCCCCCCCCCCCCCCTGCAATTTGCAGAGACTGAATGTGATTTCATTTCATGGTTTTGAGTCCAGCTTCTAAGGATCAAATGCAAAAAGGTGCAACAAACATTACATATCGTAAAATAACAACCATTTGGTTCCCTAGAGTTCACAACCCAAGCTACATAGCTTGACATTCCTAAAAGTCATCAATTTCTTTTTTGTTGTTTTTAAACAGTTACGAGTGCTACTTCTGCCGTACCATGAATAGTGAAAATGGCAGATCAATAAGCTCACAAATCGTAGCGATGCGACGAGTTATGAGCTTTTCCCCCCCGCTATTTTCAAAACATCTATAAATGGGTTGAACATGGTGAAACATATTGACAAAAGGCGTTCACAGTACAACTCTCCCAGATGCAAATGTGCCTACTGGTAATGTTTTCAGAATGAGTTCTCCTCCTAGAAGAACAGTGGTTCTCAACCAGTGGCTTGGAGCTCAAAAGTGGATTGTGAGATCTTTTGACAGGGTTTTCCAGATAAGAATGACTCCAATAATTGTTGTTAATTCCTGACAACAATGCAAAATCCAGGTCCTAGAGTCAAACCTGTTGAGAATCACTGTTCCTGAGGTTTCTGATCAATTCTATTTTGTTCCAAGTTGGAAACTGGAGAATGTCAGCCTGGTAGAACATGGTCAAATCAACAACAATGTCCAAACAACAATAAATAAGTTGATGACGGAACGCACTGAAGTTGAAATAAACATCAAAGATGCTTTGCTACAAGCAGAATCTGCATGATTCTGATGAACTGAATCAAGATAGATGAATTGCACTATTATTTGCACTAGTTAAGACTATGAAGTACTTATTTATTCCATTTGCCTTTTAAAGAGTATTGTAGGATATATGTAGGATTGTAGGATGTACGTTTTTTTCCGTCTTGTCTTTTTTTAAAGCTCCAAGATTTCCTATGCCTTCGTGCAAATGGCAAAACGTCTATTCTTTTCTATTCTTGTAGCAAAGCACCTCTGATGTTTATTTCAACTTCTGTGCGTTTCGTCATCAACGTATCTTTAAATGTGTTGACAGCTCATAATCACCATAATGTAGAACGTCAACCTGAACATGGTCAAGTCAACATGGCCGTCCAAACAGCAGTAAGTATAAGCACACACTGGCAGGTTTTTTCCATGGATTATCGTACACAGTGACTTGAAACCTATACACTTGGCTGAGCCACTATGCAAAGTGTGCAGGAGTCTAAACCAACCTTTCTCCCAACCTGGGGGTCCTTGGGGGGGGGGGGGCGCCAAACATCACAGTGAGGCCTTTTGAGGTAATCAAACATGGTAAACATGTCGCACAAAAACTGTTGTAACTTCTAAATAAGTCCTTGCTTTTATCCAACTCCTAACTGTAGCTTTAACATAGCTAACTAGTACAGCAATAACATTGTTAAATGTAAACATGTCTGGGAACACGTGTGCTCAGCTTTTGTCAGACGTAAGAAGGGGGGGCACCAAGAATAAAATGTCAGGAAGCAACTGGAAAAAACAACTTTGATTCTATCAATTTCCGAGTCATACTAAGGCCATCTTCTAGGTGATTATACATTATAAAACATAGTCACTGCATTTGGGATGACGTAATTTACCAACCCACTAAAACCTGCCGTTGTGTACGAAGCTTTGCTGTACTGGACGGAATGAATCTCCAATCAGAAGTAATGATAAAAGAGCGCGATGCGTAGAGACGGACCGATGTTCATAGATCTCTGCCTACCAATACATACATCTGGGGAAATCTAAACGCAAATGCCAGAACAGAGGGGAAAACGGCTTTGGATATCAATCCTGATACCGTCCCAATAATAATAATCTTAATTTCAGATCCATGGGTCCATATAAAAAGAAAGCAGCATAGAATATGGACCGCCCTAAAAATCTTGCAGAGTTTTTAACATTTCTGAATAGTTCCACTCTGTTCTAGCCCGTATATTGAATTTAGATCAGGGGTCTTCAAAGTTTTTTCAGACCCCTTAGCTGAGAGAGAGAGATGAAGCAGGGACCCCCCACTACATGTATATATTGTATAACATCGTGTTGCAGAAACCTTTTCATAGATTTCATAGATAGCTCCATAGACTTGTTTAACTGAACTGCCGTCACTGTTAGATCCACGTTAATGTGTATTTTCACCCTTCACTTTCCCTCTACACCAAACCTCTTTGCCTAAAATAGCCGATCTACAAGCACACAACGCCTCGACCTGCGAGGCTTTGTGAGCTTGTAGATCTGCTATTTTTGACTAAAGTTCTCCTCAGAATAGGAACGCTAGGGTTCAAGTGGTTAATGTAAAAAAAAAGGAAAAAACTATCCTATCAATCACACAGCCATTCGGTGGACCCCCCGTAGTAACTCTGAGGACCCCCTAGGGGTCCCGGACTCCCCTGTTGAAGACCCCCTGATTTAGATGTCCCCAGACATTTCAGTAGGCGGAGATCTGTGATCGCCTGGCTATACGCAAGACTACACCTCCTCCCATGACTTTTCCCTCACCTGAGATTAAACACCGCTGGAGTATCGCTAAACTAACACTGAAGGACGTTTCAGACGGGGGAGCGATTGACGCGCCTTGCAATTCATTTTCAATGAGAGGCGGGCGATTATTTGGGAGGGGCGGTGAGGCAAGCAGGCGCAGTCCCGTGAGATTCTCGTGCTCGTTTTATGCACACGCCCGCGGGCGGCAAGAGCCGGATTGTGGTCAGCTTTCCACGCATTGCGCAGGAGGACAAAACAACAACGCTCGCGTCAATAGTCCCGTGTCTGAAACGGCCTTTAGGCCATGTACATGTCTGCACTAAACTTGGTTGGCATGCGACGTAATCATCGCATTCACATCTGATGGGCAAATCTAATATAGTTCATCGTCTGCAATGGAGTGTTTGCACTGGGTTGGTATGTGATATTATATTTAAGATATACATTTGGCCCAGGGAGAAGGCTCACGGATTGGTTCGGTTGCAATCGAACCGCAGCTCCGAACTGCAGCTGCCAACCAACCGCCGTTTACTGACCGACACGAAAACTGGAAAGGGAAGAAGATTTTGCCCGACAGTACATTGTTTTAATTGGACCTGGCTATTATTATCATCATCATCTGCCTACTACTACTGCAGTTTCTTCTTCTTCTGTTCCGGAGAGCTGTTCCAGTAGTACGCCACCTGGAGGGCGATGATGCCGTTACAGGAGGAGGAAATGACGTAGGTGAGGGCCATCAGCGAGTCTCCCGTTTCCTGTGGAGGAGGAAAATAGACTTTTCATTTATCGATGTAGATTACAAAAAGAACAGCCCTTTGGAAAGGACAGACACGAGCCACTACAATCATTACACAGGAGGACACATTTTTCTGCAATCTTATAAACTGTGCAGACCCAGTCGAGTGCTCCAGTATTTTATTTGGGTAGTCTCTCTTTTTTTTTCTCTTTACATTTTTTAGGGTGTAATGGTTTGCATGCCTTCCAGATTACTGGCTGAGACATACACTTAACCACTTAAACTTCAATATCCTTATTGAGGAGAAGGCTTTAGTAGAAAATAGCAGATCGACAAGCTCACGAAGCGTTGCGAGCTTGTCGATCAGCTGTTTTCAGCGAGAGCCTTCCCCTCAACAACAGAAACCAGACTTTGCTCAACCATACCGTGGTTAAAGAGAGCATCCAAACGTGTGTGTGTGTGTGTGTATGTGCGTGCAAGCGCACAGGCATGTACAGGTACATGCAGTGCTTTCATACCTGCACTGTGGTGAAGATGCGAGCGAGAGATCCGGCGAACAGCAGGAAGACGGAGATGGCAGACAGCTGGCCTGTGTGGCCGTTACGGAAGTTAGCGGCCGCCTGGATCAGCTGAAACAAAAACATACACGATCCGTTAAAACGTGTCTGTCTGTGTCTGAGAGAGAAACACTTTCATTCCATCCTGATAGAATATGTTTCATAAGCAGCTCAATGGTTAGATGGTGATTCATTGGTTCTTGATGTGAGGTTTGACTGACATTTCATCTTCACCATTATTACCTGTATGTGTAAACACAACTAGAGAACGTACAAGAATGACTTTTTTGAGTTTTCTACGATAGATAGGTAGGTTTTTTTGGTCATTTTTAACCTTAAACTAAACTCGAAAAATAGCCGATCTAGAAGCCCACAACACATCACGCTTCGATGCATTGTGATCTTGTAGATCGCCTATTTTTGGTGCACAACCCCTAACCCTAACTCCAGCATGAAGTTACCATAAAAGTAGATTGTCCTCACAATGTCTATGTTTCAAATTCTACTAATACTTGTGAGGACATTTGTCCGCTCACAAGTATAGTAATACACACGCACACACACACACACCAAACCCACCCTGCCGATGATGATGGCCGGCATGTTTGAGGCCTGCATGCCGGTGACCACTGACGGAGGCGTGACAGGGGACAAGACCAGGGCAGTCAGGCCAAAATACACCACCAGAAACACTAGACCTGGGGTAGAACATACACATGTTAATAGAGTATTAACATGTATGTAACATGTATCGGAAAAGCTGCCAATACTGCCTAAAATGCTGGTATCGTTATGTATGCCAGTCTATGCCATTCCCATACCATCTAGAAATACCATACCAAGAAATTGCAGATTGATGCTAAAGTCGTCCGTACCAGCACTGACAAAAAAAGGATAGTCATTTTGTATTTTAAAAACGAAATGCCAGACGCCAGAGGGTTAACCTTTTGCTTTTATGAAATATCTGAGATCATTAGAATTTTCTGGAAGATTGAACATTCTATCGCTAGTTTGACCCAACATAAGTTTTTCAGAAAACTCTTAGAATTTAGAACAGTGGTTCTCAAAAATAGCAGATATACAAGCTCACAGTGCGTCACTTCGTGCTGCGCTGCGGGCTTGTACATCTGCTTTTTTGAACATTTTTGAAAAATCTTTAAAGGGTTTTCGAATTCTTTAACACAAATCTTTGTGAAAAAAACATTTTCAGATGGGGGGGGTTCCGTGGCAATCAACAAGCTTACAACACTAAGCTTGTAGATAAGTCTATTTTCGGTGCATGGCATGCTTCCATAGTAGACTTGCTGACTTCTATGGAATCCAAATGACAGAACTTTAATCCATGGAAACGCAGGTTGAACCAGTCTGACTGCCTACGTGTGATTTTCTGCACACGTGGATTTTATATTTATTGTCAGGCTTTCCCCCCCCCACACTGAACATATAATCTTCTGCTACATGCAGAACCAAAGCAGGACATTCAGGCCAAACAAAGCTTACTGATAGGCGAAGGTTTTCCAAAAACGTCCTGTTGGGCAAAAACCTCTCATCTCCATATTCTTCTAACTTTGTGTTTTTTCATAAATTAACGCCCTACTTGATCATACTACAGCGTCACACAGGAGCATCAAAAGTAGCAGATCCACAAGCTCGAAACGTGGCGTGAAGCGACACATTTCCAGCTTGTGGATCTGCTACTTTTGCTATTTTAGTATTTTTTTATTTGAATCCTGAAAAGTAACAGTTTTGGGCATTTCAACCTGACAGAGACGATATATTAGGACTTAAAGGGTTAAGTCCTATTATAAGTTCAAGTATATATAAGTTACTATACAGCTTCGCGGGTTCAAGTAGATCAGTGGTTTTCAAACTTTTTTTGTGTCCCAAGGTACAACCAAAGGTCAAAATCTCAAGGCACATCTGTATTCACATCCGTGCAGAAATAGCCTCTATAACACCTGTTATCACTGTTATAACTTTGTAAATGTTTTTTGGGGTTATTTTCTAATGCCAAATAAAAAGGTTTAACCACTCATCTATTTCATACTTTCACAAATTTTGAGAAATATACAATCTACAAGCACACAATTGTGAGCTTGTAGATTAGATATTTTCGAACATTTGTGACAAATACAATACAATGACTTGTTCAAAATAGGGATGCCAGATTGAAAAAGTTGTTAAAATATCGTTTCGTTGGGTTTAGAATTTACCTCTGTATTTGTTAAACGAGTGTGCACTGCACATATAAAAAGGTAATTCATAACTTTTTGTATAGTTGTATATATTGTAATAATAATGCGTGGTTGTCACAAAATCCCAAGGCACACTAGAACTTCTCACGGCATACCGTTTGGAAACCACCACAGAGTAGCTGGCAGAATATCACACTTATCACGTGGGACTGTGGTGCAATAGCATACAAAACAGCGGTCGACTGCGTAGAGCAAATCCAGCTCGAAGCAGCTTGTGACATGTGATGTGTTCACTGTGTTGCATGCATGGGGTGATGGTTTACCTCGGGCAGTTTTCCCTGCGTAGTGCTGGATGAGGAACCCGATGGTCACCGTCTGCAGCATGAGGAAGAGGGCCTCCCCCCACGCACTGCGGAAGATCACACACATATAGTTCATGAATCGTTGCTGTCGGGCAGAAAGCAACCATCTCAATTTTTCAACTTTTTTTATTTATTTTATAAATCACTGCTATTGAACAACTTTTACGTCTGTGTGTGGGTTTTACAAATATTGAACCAATGAAAAGAATTAAAAATGGCTTCTGACTAAACCTAACACATTCAAGTATCTGACAATGTATAAAGGCACCATACCAACTTTGATGAGTTCATATTTTGGACATAGTTGGCTTCTGCCCGACGGCAGAGATATATAATAATCACTGTGTAACATCAAGTATTTGGCAGGACATTTTTTTCTGAGTCCAATTGTCTTTCAATTGTGTCTTTCATATTGTGTGTGAGCGATTGTTTTCTTTTCAACACGGATCTATAGAAATGTCATGTCAGCATGCATGCTCTGTATGTGAGCATCCCAACCATCCCAATACCCACCTGGCGCCCCCTGGGGGCCACAGCCCCCACTTTGAAAACCTGTGGTCAAACACTGATTTTGTCTATGTCGAGCAGAAACCTCTCATCTCCATATTTTAACTTTTTGTGTTTTAACAAGCCCTACTTGATCATACTACAGCGTCACACAAAAGCATCAAAGGTAGCAGATCCACAAGCTCGAAAAACGCCTGTAACAGAGAGAGGTCCTCTGTTACTGATGTTTTGCACAGTTGTATTTTGCACAATGATTTTAAGTATTTATTGAATTATAATCATGAAGGGCAAGTGCAATGTGTAATGGGTATGAGTGTGATAAGAGAGCAATATGTTTGACTAGTGTAATATAGGGAATGCTGGGTGATTATTGAAAGCTTAACATGTCCCTGTAAATTGTGCATGTGGCCAGAGTAATTGGGCTGGACCAAGTCAGAAGGGCAGAGGGGGGTTGTAATGTGTAGTTGGAATTGCTATGGATATTGTGTAATGTAGTATGAGAATCATTGGTGTAGTTCATAGAGTTTTAATGGATGTCATCATGAGAGTTAATGTTATCTGTATTTATGTATGTCTATTATTCAGTAAGCTACCCCTTCACATGGTTGAGTCCAAACTAATTGCCTCCAGCTGAGTATAAAAGGCTGCCAGCCACAAACACACTCAGTTGGTGGTAGGATGAGAGCTAGACACCACCATGTCACCTGTGTGGAGAGCTGCCTGTGTTAATGTATTTTTTGTATTGTTGGTGAAACAATCAGAAT
The DNA here is from genome assembly GCF_963454915.1 of Gymnoscopelus microlampas. NCBI lineage: Eukaryota > Metazoa > Chordata > Actinopteri > Myctophiformes > Myctophidae > Gymnoscopelus > Gymnoscopelus microlampas. Next base: position 34,616,847 of record NC_139956.1, on the reverse strand, counting down.
AAATACACCTTTTTGGTTGCACCCTATCAAGGCCTCTGTACTAACTCCAACCGCAAGTCGGGCATTCTCACAACGGCACGAAGCGACGCGTTTTGAGCTTGTAGATCTGCTTCTTTTTCCATTTTTGAATTTGAAACCTGAAAAGTAACAGTTTTGGACCCGACAGACGATTTGCTTTTTTTTGGTGCTGTGTTAGTCAGTACCTGAAGGGGAAGTTGTTGGCTATGCTGTACGCCATGGTCCCTGTGATTGCCAGCAGCTCCAGCAGCACCGAGTTGAAGCTCAGTCCCTCTGCGCTCTTGGCACCCATCAGCTTCAAGATCTGAGGTAGTTTCACTGTCAGGTTGAAGAAGACGGGAGAGAGGGAAGGAAGGGAAGGAATAGGGGGGTAAGGAAGGAAGAAACAGACAAACGTATTTGAGGCCGGGAAGAGAGAGAGGTTTTGATGTGAGACTATCATGTCAATTATCTACAGCTAAAATGGTCAATGAGAGCAAGGAGGGTAACAGGAATGAGTGGAAACGAAGGAAGAGTGGCCACCTCGATGTAAAATTGGCTATTTGGTCCAAAAAACAGTCTTACGTAATGTAAAGTATACATGATTAGAACATGATTGAACATTTGACATTTAAGGTCTAATATTTCTACAAAACCTGTATCTCCAAACATTTTGGCCATAAACAAGAAGTTACACTTAAGTATGATAATGACGTAATGTGCCTTTTCACATCATGTATACTTTACATGACTGAAAATATTTGTTTTTTGTTTTACATTGAGATGCCCACTCTTCTTGTAGTTCTTGGCTAGTGTTAAGTGGTACAGGGAGAAAACAGAACGCATTAATAAGGGGATGTGAAGGTATCTTACCCAGTACAGAGCCCAGGATGATGCCAATCCCCAGGCCTTTGCTCAACACTATCTTCAGACATGGAACTGTGGAGGGAAAACAAACCCATTATTATTACACTGCACATAATAACCGCTGCATGGACGCATTTCACTGCAGACATTATGATGGGGAAATGCAGATAGATAGACATAACGTTAATTGGGAGAGAGAACACGGTAAACCGGAACACTCGCCCCAAAACACACTTGACCACCCCAGGCCCAGCGATTCTTATACTTGGATTAGTTTTACTGATGTTATAAGGTTAGGAATAAGTTTAGGGTTAGAGATAGTTTTACTGAGGTTATAAGGTTAGGAATAAGTTTAGGGTTAGGCATAGTTTACTGAGGTCATAAGGTTAGGAATAAGTTTAGGGTTAGGCATAGTTTACTGAGGTTATAAGGTTAGGAATAAGTTTAGGGTTAGGCATAGTTTACTGAGGTTATAAGGTTAGGAATAAGTTTAGGGTTAGACATAGTTTTACTAAAGTTACGTTTAGGAATACGTTTAGGTATAGCTTTACTGAGGTTATGTTTAGGAATAAGGTTATGTTTAGGCATGCGCGTGTGTGTGTGTGTGTGTGTGTGTGTGTGTGTGTGTGTGTGTGTGTGTGTGTGTGTGTGTGTGTGTGTGTGTGTGTGTGTGTGTGTGTGTGTGTGTGTGTGTGTGTGTGTGTGTGTGTGTGTGTGTGTGTGTGTGTATTATTATGTGATGATAGGATTATCCAGACAAATTACTCAATGAATCACCACTTGACTGGTGTCTTCAACATCCAATCAAATAGTGCCCTGTGTATAGTCCCGCCCCCAACGAGCTGTCACAACAAATAACCTTCACTACAGTCCTGCAAGTCCATGACTTCTTCCCATTTATATCATAATTTGCATTACTTTACATTGACGCCAACACATTCTGAACAGTTGCAAAATATCTGTCAATCTTAGGCAACAGTTGTCAAAAATAAACATCTGAAGTTAACATTTATACTACTACTACGAGCATTGCAGACCTGACTAAACCTCACGTAACCAGGCTATAGAAAGCCTGCTGGTTTCCATTTACTGTTCAGTGCTAACATCCGGTCTACAGCCCGCCTATTGTATCCGGTTATTTCCACCCCCACATAAATGGACACACACAGAACGTTTCTGTATCCGCTCTAAACCGGATGTAACAACTGCAAATGACATTGATCCCAGTCCGGTCCTGACAGTCGAGACTGACTTGAGTTGCCTCTCCACCACGAAGCAAACGTTTCATTTCATTTAGCATGTCTATACGTCTCTCACCGTCCAGAAAGTTGAAATCGAGGAAGAACTCGTCGTAGCAGGACTCCGGCATAAAGTAACTGACCAGAACATCTTTGAAAGGGTCCATGAAAGAGGAGGTCGGTTCAACTACAACCGTTTCAGCCGCCATTGTGGAGCGAAAATAACGTGACGTAGTGCTCCCGTGTGCAGCACATAAAAGGGTCCCCACTGATCCTCAGCCTCTCCTCTGCTCTCCTCTCCTGTAATGTACCATTACCAAAATGTACTTAAAGTACCAAAAGTGCAGAATGTCCCAAGTTCAAAATGTATAAAAAATCTTAGCTATTTTCAAATGGCTGAAATTTATATAGGGCTGAAGTGGTTAATGTATGTTTTGTAATAATAATCAAAATCTACAAATTAACTAGTAAGTTTTCATGTAATTATTGGAGTTAAAGTATAATATTTTCCTCTGAGATGTAGTGGAGTAGAAGTGAAAGTATTGAAAATTGGAAATACTCCAGTAAAGTAAAAATACCTCAAAATTGTTCTTAAGTACAGTACTTCCGTAAATGTTACTTTCCACTACTGCTTTTCTCTTCAATTCTATTTTGCGAGGTTCTCAAACCTTTAGGGTACATGGAACCCCTATATCATTTTATAATCCATTGCACCCTAAATTACATTGTTACTTTTCACTATACCACCTTTAATATATTTATGGAAGCATTTATTATTCTGCTCCTGCTAATATACCCATTTGTATCATTATGATTATTACTATGGTTATTATTGGCCTAGCTCGGCACAGACGAAGCTTTGCACAAATGTCATGCGAAGCCCACAAAATAATCCAACCATAAGATGATGGCGATGATGGTGTTGACCACAACATTCAAATTAAAGAATTCAAAGCATATGGGGTATGTAAATGCATAACATTTTCCTCAGATATGTCACAAGGAAAACTTTAGAGAATATCTGTTTCAGTTAGAACTGATTAAATTAACTTTGTACTTGACACTTAAACTGATTAAATAGAATTATACTCACTGTACTACCCACTTTGGGAAACCCTGCCCTGTTCTGTATACTATGTTGATCGGCCGGGCTGGGCCCCCCAGGGGTCTGTGGCACATGGCCGCACTCTTTCTACACAAAATCTCTTTGCCGAAAATAGACGATCTACAAGCTCACAACACGTCGCAGCGCAAAATGTTGTAAACTTGTAGATCTGCTATTTTTGCAGAATGTTCCCATATATGCGTATTTTAACATATCCAGAATAGTGATGCTCGGATTCATGTGGTAAATTTGTATTTGTATGGTTAAGATCCAATTCTTTGTAGACACAATCTTCAAGGTAAGCTGTTTGAAACACACTTCTGTGGAACAAAAGGTATTAAGAACCATGAAATAAACAACGACAAGAAGATATTAATATTCATTTTAATTGAATGTGCAAAAAGTGTCAAGTGCAGTGGGCTACAGGAATAAAAAGAGCAACAAAAAAATCCAGTATGCGGTAGGATTTTTAAGTACATGTGAAGAAGGAGGTGTGATACTGTTGGTCTATTTATATAGATATACTGGATATGTAGACATCGTCTATTTGCTATTAAAAAAATATCATGACAAAATGTTGCCAGGCTGACCTTAGAGTAGAGGCTGCTTTTTTTTGGGGGGGGGGAGCTTTCGCGAAAGCAGTTGCAGATGGAAAAGCTCACAAAGCTGAGCTTGTCGATCGGCTATTTTCAGCGAAAGCTTTCTCCGCAATAACAGAAAACAGAAAATACACTAGTATAGAGCCCTGAGGGACTCCTTTCAACCATGGGATCAAGCATCAGGGTTTGCCGGTACGACAGTGAGCACGGTGTCTCCGTCCATGCAGGCGACCACGGGGACCAGACTCTGTCTGAACGTGTCGGAGAAGAAGAACGTATAAATGTGACACCGGTTTCCGACATCGTAAAATGACACCTGACCCTCCTCGACATCCACGTACACCCCGACCAGATGAGGCGGGTCCTGGGCCCCCGGCAGCTTGGTCGGGGTGTCATCGGTGCAGGCCCACAGCTGCTGAGGTGTCATCCAAATGGTCCAGAAGCCAGCTTTGGGGCTCATGGGGAACCTTTTTTTCCTGGGCGCCGATACCGCCGTGACTCCTATCCTCCAGGTACCGCCGGGGGAGATCCGGACCTGCCAGTAGTGTCTGCCCGTGGCGATGGTGGCGTCGCCGAGGACGCAGGGCCACCCGTCGAAACGGCAGGACGGACCGGCAGCGGAGGAGAGGAGGGGGTGGGACGAGAAGGTCTGGAGCTGCGGAGCTTCCTGGACCTGCAGGCGGTCGGCGGAGACGAGCAGCCAGGGGTCACTGGTGCTGGGGTCCAGACGCACACTCACTGTGGTGGTGGAGTAGGGTGGAGAAACATTATTGTGAATCCACATGACAGGGGAAACAAATAAACACATTGTGAACTCAAATCAAGTCAAATAAGTAAATGTTAGGGAATTTCTGATTCATATTATACATTGTGTGTATGTATTTGAGTCTTTACTCAGACACAGTGTTGATTTTGACAGCACATTTTATTATCATAGTTTTAGTCATCACAGCTTAGTTTTTATGTCGTTTTTATTTTGTTTTCGTCAGTGAAAAAACGTAGTCAACAGACATTTTTCGTCATAGTTTTAGTCGACGAAATCAACACTGCTCAGACATAATGCTTATTGGTCAGGTAGACTACAGACTAGTAGATTGCTTCATCACTGCCTGCTTGAACTGCTATATTAAGAATGATGAAACATGATGACACTATGATATCTGTATGGGTCAAACTGGTATACGTATAGGTAAGAATAGATTTGATTCTGATGCCTTGATAGGGAAAGAAAGAGGGTATATAAGCAACCTGAAACTGAATGGAGGAGCCGTCAGCTGCCTGCTCCTGCTCGCTTGCTAGTTTAGCATGCCACATTAAACCTAGAACTCATGTTGTAAAATGTACTTTGTGCTAAATAAATAGTGAACATGCAGACTGGTGACTGGTCTGCCATCTTTGCTCAAAGAGCCTTTCTCCTTGAGAGAACCCACAACATAAACAAAAGACATTTCAAATAGTTTTAAATAGTTTACCTGACGCACTGAGAATCCACTGCCACACTGAAAGGCAATAATAATATCATATGAGTATGACTCTAAGGCAATGACATATAGGTATACTGTGTAAACAGTGAGTGCTAATTTGACTCTGAGAGTGTACGAATGGAACCAAAGAGAGAGAGCGAGAGAGAGAGAGAGAGAGAGAGAGAGAGAGAGAGAGAGAGAGAGAGAGAGAGAGAGAGAGAGAGAGAGAGAGAGAGAGAGAGAGAGAGAGAGAGAGAGAGAGAGAGAGAGAGAGAGAGAGAGAGATGACAGACATAAAACTTGTAGCAACGTTAATCTCTCTGAGCATTTCAAAAAGGCTTCATAAATAGAGGCTAATAAAGGAAAACCCAGTTTGCAATATACCTGAATTAGGGATGTATTTAGGACTTCCTTTTCCTGTTCTCCAAGCCTTCTGTTTGTTTGGCAGCCACACCTTTGATATTGCCTCCTGTCACACACAAGTTCACAACATTTTTGGTCTCAATGGAACTAAAATTTTAGACTGTAAAATGCAGTGGTTCTCAAGTGGGGTCCGGGGACCCCCAGCGGTCCTTGAGGAAGTTCCAGGGGGTTCCTCAGCAAAAAAACACTTTATAAACCAGCATTTGAAAGAAGCCGATCTACAAGCTTGTCGCACGCACCTCAGTGTTCTGTGACAGCAGGGACCACGACACAAACTCCAACAGAGGCAGAATGGCGGACAGCCTGGATTCCTTCTGTCCTCGGGGACACAGCAGTCTTTTCAGGTCCTCGTCAGACAAGCCATTAGCCTGCTCACACACAAAGTACCATCCAAATTGGGAAAGTTCTCATTCTACTGCTCTGCCACCAAAATGTGGAATGCCCTGACACCATTCATTAAAGGATGTGTAGCACTGGTTTCTTTCAAATTTGGCCTGAAAAAGCATCTATCAGGAGACCAAAGGGGAGATAAATGTAATATTCCCATCCTTTTTGTACATATAGTGTTTTGTATTTTTTATGACATGTATTATTGTGTTAGATTTGTATGCTATGTTGATGAATTGGACCACATTGGAAACAAGTCTTTTGTGTTATCCTTTTAGCCTTACTGTACCACTTACCGTTTACATTTCTGACTAATAAAGTATTCAATCAATCAATCAATCAATCAATCAATCAATCAATCAATCAAAAGCACGCATGCACAGCAAAATACAGAGTGGTCATTTCAAGCTGCATTCCAGAACTCATTAATAAAACTTTATTTACCAATGTGTAAAGATAGAGTTTGTTAATAGTATACTATAGATTGCAGACCCACACACACACACACACACACACACACACACACACACACACACACACACACACACACACACACACACACACACACACACACACACACACACACACACACACACACACACACACACACACACACACACACCTCTTTGACATTCCTCAGTTCTATCGCCCACTGTTGAAGCCTTTCGTTGTCCTTGTCCAGACTTCTCTCTCTCCTCCCTCCAGGGTCTTTGGTTCCTCCCATCATCCTGTCATCTGCTGTGTTGGGCGTCTTTTTCAACTATGAAGTAGATAAAAGAAAATAGCATATTATTAGCTGTATAGGGACATTAAAACAGACATTAAAACAGACTCATCCTACGATCATGTACAATCATCCTCATCCTACAATTGAGTACAAGCACAATTGACCATAATGGAAACAAGACCTTCTAGGTTTTTTGTGTCATCCTTTTAGCAGAGTTTTTTTTTGGACCGTACTGCCGTACTGTTATCAAGCCAAAATCTAAAATCTAATCAAAATCAATCAATCTGATGCATGATGATGATGAGAATGCTAAATCTCTTCATGGTAAATCTGAAATGTACTGGTTGAATATTAGTAATGAACATTGTTTGTAATATGGCACTTTACATACCGTTTACAAAGTGCTTCAACATTGAAATAAAGCAAACATAAGCATTCTATAATACAAACCAGTAACAAGCTAAAATAGTTGAATTGAGGACCAGCATGAAGCCGGAGAGGCACCATGAAACATTAAAGCCAGTACTGTCTTAAAATGGAAAAGAAAATGCATTAAAGGAGTGGTTCACCCCAAAAATTACTTATTTTCTATCAATGTTGTATGATGAATAGCAAAAGAATTTGCAGATTTACAAGCTCACAACTCTTACATCATGATCCGTGAGCTTGTAGATCGGCTATTTTATTTTGCTTTCTTTTATTAAATAGGAAATGTGAACATTTTTGAAAGTTTGGGATTAGTTTTTTGGCCAAAATAGGGATGCTCTCTAGGGTTATTGCAGTTAACCACTTACCAAATATTAAAACATTGAATTAAGCATTAAACAGTAAGCCACTTATTGTCCTCTCTCTTTCACTCTCACGAATCGTGTATAAATGTGTTATTTTTTCAGATGTGATGTAGCTTAAGTGAGCTGTTGTTGTTTACCTCATCAGATGCACTATAGATGTGATGTAGCTAAACAAGACATGATATGCCTTATAAAGGTTTTGAGCTGCTGTGATGGAGCTAAAAACAAGATGCTCATCATGCACTTAGATGAGTGTGTTGTTGTTGTTTTTTCAGATGTTCAGATGCACATCGTGCACTTGATTTTTTTTCACAGATGTTTTATATTTCATATAAAATGTCTTTGAGGAGATGTATGATGTAGCTAGGTTCTAACAAGAAAGCATGTTTACAGTTATCGCACATAAATTAAGCACTTTTACATGAAAAGTATGCTACTTTTGCAATGTAGTTAAATAAAGCCCTAAGCCAATCGACAAGCTCACAACGCGTCGCTGCTATTTTCTGCCAAAGCTTTCCCCACACTAAGGATGCTGGGGTTATTGTGGTTAAGTAAAAGCCTTTGGTAAACAGAGTGATGATGATGTTACCATGGTAATACTGTCCAGCTCCTCAGCCCATTTTAGGATGAAAGTTCTGCTGCTCTCCAGGCTGTCTGGCTCACTGGCACCCTCTGCTGGTAGCCCCCTCTTCCTGCCATGCTTGAGCTGGATTCAGTCAGAAGAAGATAACAACAACTTAAATGTACTTAACTATGAATGAACGTGCACTTTCCAGGCATGAGTGACATGTTTGTACCTCGCTGATGTCATTCACTTCCTCTGCAAGCTCACTAATGAGCTGTAGACACTCTGTTAACGTCTGCAACCCCTTCAGATCAGGCTGGAGAGAGACAGAGAGAGACAAGAAAAAAATTAGTGAGTTAGTGAATAGTCATGTTAGTTAATTAGTTAGTTAGTTAAAGGAATCAGTAGGCCTACCATTTGTAACATGTGGCGCCTACATCACATATTTCTTGTAAATGATTTCCGGCAGTTCCTTCCTTAACTTCCTTTTTCCTTGTCATCTTTTTTACCCCATGCCTTCCTTATATATCCCTCCCTCCCTTCTTGTCTTCCTTCCTTCTTACCATAATACACCAGTTTATCATATCCTTGTCACTTCACCTTGAAAAACAAGCATTCTTCCTGGTTCCTTGTCCATTGTTACATTGTGACATTAACTGGTTAACCATTTAAACCCTATATACTTCCTGTCACGGGGAGCCTGTGACCTACACACTACACACAGCACACTCACAGAAAGGGTTTTAAACGTGTTTATTTATTGACACTGTATGGAGATTGAATTATTTGTGGGCTCACCTGTCTCTCCTCTGCAGTGCTGGCAATCCTGTTGATTGGAAGGGGCCAAGCACTGTAGAGGAGGAGGGGTGTTTGCTCATATGTTTGTATTATGTTCTGTCTTATTTAATACTCTGTAAATGAATTGGCGCCAGAGAAACTGTTTAATTTGTTGGTAATGTACTTTATGATGAATAGTAATTGTGTAAGATAACTCAGGGTCCTTCGTTTTCCAGGTTTGAGTTAATTGGGTTACCATTTACTGATTATGGGATGGTTTGCCTCACCTGTTTAAAAATCATGCATGCTCACAAGTGGGGTGAGTTCAGTTTTGCTTAGGACTAGCCTGGGACAACATCAGGGGAGAGCTGCCTGTCAGGGCCTTTGTGGAAGGTTTTAGCCTTTTACAGTAGTCAATTTCTGTTTTGGCCAGTCTTTATTTTTGAATTAATTTTGCCCCAGGCTTGCACTGTGAAATCCTGCACAGGCTGTTTGTAGGTAAACATTTATTTTATGCATTAGTGGACTTATCTACTTTTATGGGGCCTTCCATTGTTATGTTATAACATATAACTGTTTAATTATTTAAATACTTCATTTACCGGTGCCCCAGGGGCTCTAGCCCATGTGGTTAACAAGAATCACATAGGATAAAGTATAATAAAACAACAATAATATATTTTTTACCTTGCTGAGGGTGGGTTTGTACCAGCTGGGCGCGGAGCTGGAGGCACATGCCAAGTCTCTCATCTGAGGCAAGCAGACAGACAGACAGACAGACAGACAGCATGTCAATAAAAGGTGACCCCCGATGTATTGTAGTCCTGACCAGTGGTGGAAGAAGAGCTAAATTATTTTACTTAAAGGGATATTTCACTTTTAAATTGGGTAATTTCATCGTCTACTCAGGCTTTTGTGAGCCCCCCAGACAGTTTTTAAGGTGCTTGATTCAGTATTTAGATTTTTGATATTAATTTTATCAGACACGGCCCCTTACTATACAAACCCATTATACCTTCAAACTCCATTTTCTACATGTTACGCAGAATGTCCCATTTCACACGTTTTCTAGATGTATAAAGCTTGACAAGCTCAGATCGACAAGCTCACAACTCGCAGCGATGCGACGCGTTATGAGCTTGTAGATCTGCTATTTTCTAATAGGCTAAGCATACAGCATACTGTACACGACACGTACATATAGGCTGAAGTGGTTAATGTCTGTTTTGTAATAATCAAAATCTAGTAAGTAGTAAGTTTTCAATGATTACAATGGAGTAAAAGTACAATATTTGCCTCCGAGATAGACTGGAGAAGAAGTAAAAGTATAGCTTGAGGAATCGAATATGACATGGCGCCACTTCTCCATTGAACTCACACGAGGCCGCCATGTTGCATTCGGTTTTGAATGGTGTTCTCAGGCTTGGTTGAAAATGGGGAAACACTCCACTCCAGTTAAGTAAAAATAAATAAATGTGTATGTTCTTTCCACCACTGGTCCTGACCTTTTTATATAAAGTTAAATCAACAGCATTATGAACATAGCACATTGGAATGAGGTGTGTGTTTGTTGTGTTTGAGACCACCTATAAGCATGATGGTGTGAGTGTGTTCTAATTCACCTGCATGTCATTCAGAGATGTTGGTGAAGAGTAACACGGTCTGGTCGTCTCCAAGGCTTTCTCCTGCATGGGGGCACAAATACCACATGTTTCATTGATAGAATATGGATTCACATGTGTGTTTACTTCATACAAGAAACAAGAGGTGAAAAAGCATGCACATCCGGTCGCTAAAGTGCCTGAGGTGCAGGGTCAGAAGTCAATATCGTCTCTGTCGGGTGGAAACCTCATGTCCAAAACGTTTCAGGATTCAAATGCAAAAATATCAAAAGTAGCAGATCGACAAGCTCGTTTGATGCCTTTGTGTGACACTGTATGATCAGTAGGGCGTTAATTTATGAAAAAAACACAAAAAGTTAGAATATGGAGATAAGAGGTTTCTGCCCGACAACAATATCAAATAAAAAATTGAATCTGCACTCTGCATACTGGATCATGCACCCAAAAAGCTAACGTTTATTATCCCCACAGAAAGGTGACGTTTTGAGACTTATTTCAAGTCTTTATTTACGAGAGAGAGAGAGAGAGAGAGAGAGAGAGAGAGAGAGAGAGAGAGAGAGAGACTGTACCTGCTTCTTTGTGAGGCTGACTCTCCCAGAAGGCCTGGTAGATGTGGCCGTGTCATCGGGCCCCCTGTGTTGGGGCTGAGGAGGGGTCCTCACATGGTGTTTCCTGCTTCCTCCTGCAGTCCGAGTGGGCAGCATCCTGGATGACCTGCAGATCATCAGACTACATCAACGGCTGTTTCTGGTGCTTATTTCTGGACACAATTACACATCAAGCTGGTCTACTCTATAGCCACTCACGTATTTTACTGTAAAATTAGATGAGAGAGAGAGAGAGAATGCACACACACACACACACATAAAAATAAAGGTGCCAACTGGAACCGAAACTAGTTCTTCGGAGAGATGCCATAGATTCATAGAAGATACAATTTTGGTTCCAGAACCAGTCATTTTAATGTTTCTATAAAGAACCCTTAACCACTTAAACCTTCGTCCGGTGTCTCACTGTCTCTCAGGGGTCTTTACTTTTTTCCCTCTACACCAAATGTCTTTGCCAAAATTGCAGGTGTTCGCGTATTAAGACATGCTTAAAATTGGGATGCTAGGGTTTAAGTGTCTAAAAGTGCAATTTCTGTTTCCTAAAATAACTTTGACAAAAAAAAATGTTCTCCTGAACCATATGGGGAACATGAAGAACCATTCACTAAATAAAATAGTTCTTCATGTAACCGTATAGCCTTTTAAAGTGCAGGGAATCAGTGAGGGAATCAATCAGCACAGTAAGGCAGTCGTATTTCAACAATAAACAATACAATTCAGAACAAAGTCCACTTTATTTTACTGTTACAATTGCTTAGCTCTTGCTAAATGCTGCTTGGCTTTAACCTACTTGCCTTCTGTATGTTATCAGAGGAATATGGCCTGCAACAACATGGCTCAGACCTTTGTACGTCTCCTGCCTTCATTTACCGTATATGCTCTGTCATACGATGTTGTCACACACTGAAAATAGCCGATCTACAAGCTCGCAACGTGTTGCGGATGCGTCCCGTCGTGAGCTTGTAGATCGCCTATTTTCAGGCTTTACTATATTGCTTGTTTGTCATCTTACAGTAAAGCAAGTTTATGTTAGGGTTGGCCTGCATTTGTGTCTGTATCAAAGTATGTCATGAGTAAGATTTTATCATTGTGGCTTGTCTTATGACTCATTACAGGAGGGGTCTTCAACATTTTCAGGCCAGGCCCAGGGATTTCAGATCAAGGACCCCCAAATTGCCGCAGCCCCCCGCCCCCATCTGAAAAAGTTTTGTGCCAGGGATCCCCCAAAAGAAAAGATGTAAAAAGATAGATAATGAAAAATAATATAATGTAATAATATATTAAATATTTTTCAAAGATTTATAATAGCCAAACGTATGAATGGATAAAGTGGTTAAAATTATTGTGATGCTGTATTGACACATTTCGCTGGGGACCCCCTGGAAACCGCCCCCAAGGAAGGACCCCTGGGGGTCCCCGGACCAATGCCTTAGGTGATACATAGACAAAGCAGGGCCCCCTACTACATAATAATGTGCAAAATGATTTTGCATATTAAACAAGGCCTCGGTCCCTCCAACTTCTGATCCTTTTTATTTTTAGAAATTGCGTATTGGTGTAACATTTTTTGTGGATATTTTTAACATATTTAAATATATATATATTAAAAAAAACATTACTATCAAACAATAACATGGCGAGCCCCCCTGCAACGACTCTGAGGACCCCCTAGGGGTCGCGGACCCCCTGTTGAATACCCATGCATTACAGGATTATAAGACACCACAGATATGAAGTGTTCGCTTGTACACTTTCTCTAAATAGTCAATAAGTGCAAATGGCTTGTGTTCAAAGAGCCATTTGACTCTATCTGTATCACTTAACCACATCAAATCTGAGTTTTGATACATGTTAAATGCTTTAAAATGCAAATCAGGACGATTGACAGACTGTATGTACTGCACATACACATACACCTACACATACACATACACATACACATACACATACACACACATACATACACATACACAGATTGCCTGATAATTGCCCTTTACAATAATTAAGGCAAAGTAAACTTAGCTTGATTTGAAGTGAAGATATTTTTGTAAACCGTGACTATAGCCAAATATTCTATTCCTAGGCAATTTAAACATAACAGAATGAAAAGAGTTTACTCACAGTGCTGCTTCAAATGTGCTCCTTTGTTGTTCTACTGTTTGCTCTTGAAGTGAGTTTATGCGATCACTTGTTTGGACTTTGATCAGTGAAGCACTTACTGGACATAAGGTCTTATGGTTCCTATTCTTCAACTCCTCTCTCAGGTCAAAGATTCTAGCACTATCTTGGCTTGTGCTGTCTGTGGCTGTGGGGGTCTTGGTCAATAGTGTATAGGTTACTATACAGCAAAGCTGCTTGAAATTCTGCATTACGGCAACATATACTACTAGACCCACATTATTAAAGAATAACTAAAATAAATAGATACATGACAAAATAAAGAAAGAAATAACATGCCAATGAGATTGTCAACTCCAGCCCCACTTACACAATAAAATCCCATTAGAGCCTGTGATTATCAATTTGTAACTCTCAGTGTGTACAAATGGAACCAAATGGGTAAATTTGCACCTGAAAATGTATGTTCTGTTTATTAAAAAGCTGGAGTGACAAAGAGACCTCTGTTACTGAACAAACACTCTATAGCAGTGATTATCAGAATATAGAGCTTTAACTTTTTAAGATAACTTTTTAGTTTTAACCCCCAAATCACCAAATTACAGCAGCCTTTATCTGTTATTTCTTTTTTATATAAGAGAATAATAAGGTAGTGAAAGCAAGCAGCCAAAGTACATCAAGCAGCTGATCAGACAGTCAGTCTATCAATAAATAAAAATGAAGGGCCCCAGCATGATAGTTTATGGGACCAGACCCCTACGGTCTGTAGTGCAAGTCTTATGAAACTACATGTGTCCAGGCCCAGCAAGAGGTTCCTCATGTAGGGACTGTTGAAATCATGCAAATTAGCAAAATAGGTTAGTTTTGACATTACTTGCAGTTTTTCACAATGGGAGGAAACTGATGACAACAAGATAAAAGGCAGAAAAAGAGAGAAGTGTGACTAAGTTATAGAAGCTGTCAATGTTATTAAGTTAAGTTGATTGAAATTTGTTCTCCAGTAGATAATAATCACCTCTTCACCTGGACGTGCGCGCATGCACAGGCACACACGCACGCACACGCACAAACGCACACGCGCGCACACACACACACACACACACACACACACACACACACACACACACACACACACACACACACACACACACACACACACACACACACACACACACACACACACACACACACGCACACACGCACACACACACACTGTTGCCCACATGTAGCAGCCCCGCCTATCACTCAGCAGCACTATTCTCCGTGCTTCTCACGCCACTCGTCTCTTGTTATAGCTTGTGGGTTTGAACTTCCTAAACAAGTACCCACCAGCGCCTCTATATGAACGGTTCCTCTTTCCATCTCTTACGTACAAAACCTCCCTTTAATGAGAAGAGCAGAACTGTTTTTTTGGGGGGGGGTCAAGGCCATCGGCCTTGACCGTAGGCATTATTGGGTCAAAAGAGAGAGAGGGGGACAGAGACAGAGAGTGAGAGAGAGTGGCATAGTCGGCTTATAAATCAATGATGGACTCTGCCGTAATTAGTATATCTGAATTTAGCAGAGCCACACATAGAATGTTAGTATCATGCATTGGTGGGACATGAATGCATACAGATGCAGAGGAAGAGGAGAATTGATGAGAAGAGAGGAGATGGAGGAGGAGATATAGTCCGTGAGCCAGGGGAGGTGGTCGCCTGGTCGGTACCATCTGCGGGGAATAATGTCCGTAGTGATTTTTTTTTTCAAGGTTTACATTAGTCCCCGGACCAATGCCTTAGGTGATACATAGACAAAGCAGGGCCCCCTACTACATAATAATGTGCAAAATGATTTTGCATATTAAACAAGGCCTCGGTCCCTCCAACTTCTGATCCTTTTTATTTTTAGAAATTGCGTATTGGTGTAACATTTTTTGTGGATATTTTTAACATATTTAAATATATATATATTAAAAAAAACATTACTATCAAACAATAACATGGCGAGCCCCCCTGCAACGACTCTGAGGACCCCCTAGGGGTCGCGGACCCCCTGTTGAATACCCATGCATTACAGGATTATAAGACACCACAGATATGAAGTGTTCGCTTGTACACTTTCTCTAAATAGTCAATAAGTGCAAATGGCTTGCGTTCAAAGAGCCATTTGACTCTATCTGTATCACTTAACCACATCAAATCTGAGTTTTGATACATGTTAAATGCTTTAAAATGCAAATCAGGACGATTGACAGACTGTATGTACTGCACATACACATACACATACACATATACATACACATACACATACACATACACATACACATACACATACACATACACATACACATACACATACACATACACATACACATACACATACACATACACAGATTACCTGATAATTGCCCTTTACAATAATTAAGGCAAAGTAAACTTAGCTTGATTTGAAGTGAAGATATTTTTGTAAACCGTGACTATAGCCAAATATTCTATTCCTAGGCAATTTAAACATAACAGAATGAAAAGAGTTTACTCACAGTGCTGCTTCAAATGTGCTCCTTTGTTGTTCTACTGTTTGCTCTTGAAGTGAGTTTATGCGATCACTTGTTTGGACTTTGATCAGTGAAGCACTTACTGGACATAAGGTCTTATGGTTCCTATTCTTCAACTCCTCTCTCAGGTCAAATATTCTAGCACTATCTTGGCTTGTGCTGTCTGTGGCTGTGGGGGTCTTGGTCAATAGTGTATAGGTTACTATACAGCAAAGCTGCTTGCAATTCTGCATTACACAGCATTACGGCAACATATACTACTAGACCCACATTATTAAAGAATAACTAAAATAAATAGATACATGACAAAATAAAGAAAGAAATAACATGCCAATGAGATTGTCAACTCCAGCCCCACTTACAAAATAAAATCCCATTAGAGCCTGTGATTGTTTATCAATTTGTAACTCTCAGTGTGTACAAATGGAACCAAATGGGTAAATTTGCACCTGAAAATGTATGTTCTGTTTATTAAAAAGCTGGAGTGACAAAGAGACCTCTGTTACTGAACAAACACTCTATAGCAGTGATTATCAGAATATAGAGCTTTAACTTTTTAAGATAACTTTTTAGTTTTAACCCCCAAATCACCAAATTACAGCAGCCTTTATCTGTTATTTCTTTTTTATATAAGAGAATAATAAGGTAGTGAAAGCAAGCAGCCAAAGTACATCAAGCAGCTGATCAGACAGTCAGTCTATCAATAAATAAAAATGAAGGGCCCCAGCATGATAGTTTATGGGACCAGACCCCTACGGTCTGTAGTGCAAGTCTTATGAAACTACATGTGTCCAGGCCCAGCAAGAGGTTCCTCATGTAGGGACTGTTGAAATCATGCAAATTAGCAAAATAGGTTAGTTTTGACATTACTTGCAGTTTTTCACAATGGGAGGAAACTGATGACAACAAGATAAAAGGCAGAAAAAGAGAGAAGTGTGACTAAGTTATAGAAGCTGTCAATGTTATTAAGTTAAGTTGATTGAAATTTGTTCTCCAGTAGATAATAATCACCTCTTCACCTGGACGTGCGCGCATGCACAGGCACACACGCACACGCACACGCGCACACACACACACACACGCACACACACACACACACACACACACACACACACACACACACACACACACACACACACACACACACACACACACACACACACACACACACACACACACACACACACACACACACACACACACACACACACACACACACACACACACACACACACACTGTTGCCCACATGTAGCAGCCCCGCCTATCACTCAGCAGCACTATTCTCCGTGCTTCTCACGCCACTCGTCTCTTGTTATAGCTTGTGGGTTTGAACTTCCTAAACAAGTACCCACCAGCGCCTCTATATGAACGGTTCCTCTTTCCATCTCTTACGTACAAAACCTCCCTTTAATGAGAAGAGCAGAACTGTTTTTTTTGGGGGGGGTCAAGGCCATCGGCCTTGACCGTAGGCTTATTGGGTCAAAAGAGAGAGAGGGGGACAGAGACAGAGAGTGAGAGAGAGTGGCATAGTCGGCTTATAAATCAATGATGGACTCTGCCGTAATTAGTATATCTGAATTTAGCAGAGCCACACATAGAATGTTAGTATCATGCATTGGTGGGACATGAATGCATACAGATGCAGAGGAAGAGGAGAATAGATGAGAAGAGAGGAGATGGAGGAGGAGATATAGTCCGTGAGCCAGGGGAGGTGGTCGCCTGGTCGGTACCATCTGCGGGGAATAATGTCCGTAGTGATTTTTTTTGTCAAGGTTTACATTAGAAAATATTGAAATTAATAACAAATGTCTTTAGAATCTATGTATATATATAGTCTAAGCTTTATCCCAACATTCTTTTCAGAAAGAGTCAATGGATCAATAATAAGAGAGAACCATCAGTTTGAAGTAGAATACTTCATTTGGTTCTGTGTAACTGTGTATTGCATTGGGGTTATACATGGAGTGATAACACACAGAAAGCTACCACCGCTGCAACTATCACATATTTCCTAGCGCTAGAGGCGTATACCTTCCCAAAAACTGCCTCCCGCCCCCACCTGAGATACAGACGCCTCAGAGCCGGAGGAGGCGTCTACCTTTATATGTCTACGCTTATTCCCCCCAGAAGGTACCGATGACCCCAAATTTTGGGTCTTGGCTCACAGACTTATACGGAGGGAGAGAGGAGCAGACAAGAGGAGGGAGGAGTAGCTAGGTGGTCGGTGAGCAACGCATTCTCACTCCCAACTCGTCCTACTGTATGTTGACATTCAGCCAAAGGTACTTTCATATCCGATGTGGTCTGCATGAGGACAGCCTTTCGATTCCCATGTTGACTAAAGCCTGGTGACGCGAGCAAGGTTACGCTTGGGCATAGGCCTACCTAAATCCGCTTTCGGACAGCTGTTTTTTGGGCCTAATCTTAAAGGTAAAGAGGGTGCCTGCCACCTAGACCAAAACTGGGACATGGTTCCACAGTTAAGGAGCCTGATAGATAGGCCTAATATAAAGGATCTGTCTCCCAATCACATACAGCATGAATAAATGCAAATGTTCCATTCAAAAGGAAAATAAAGTAATGATATTCATGAATATTTCTTCCACTGTCCCTTCAGTGTGAGACCATTATGAAGCAAACATTAGCCGCAGCAGAAGTCAACTGACTTTGCAAACACTATTAGACCATGCAGCAGTTACAAGAAACAAGCTAAGTTGTCGCAAATATGATCATTTTCAGCAGCATTCAGAGTACTGTTTCTGAGAATTATTTACATAGGGCGCTGTTCCTTTACATATAGCCCACTAATGAACCCTAAACCTAACCTTAACCCGAACCTTAAAGCTAAGTAAAATTAAAAAAAGGATAAAATGCAATTTGTCTGTATGGTAGAGTATGTTAACACAATATATAATGTATACAATTTGGGTGGTTTTATTTGGTCTCCCTGCTCTTCTATTGAGACATTTACATCCTGTTTCTAGGTGAGACATGACCATCCTTAGACACAAAGTTTGACCTGAAGGTCAATTAAAAATGTCCCCTGAACAAGCAGGCAGGCTCTATTAGGTCAATGGTAAAAATGTCTGCGGGTTCAAATCCGGGGTAAAACAGGAAAGTTACATAATGCAGCTTTAACCTCACAAAAAAGAATGCCTAAATCTCAACCCTAAAACTAACCATAAACCTATACGTTGTAATTGCAACATAGTCTAAAATGTAACGTTTTTGGGGTCCAGAAATGTTTATGTTTAACGTTTCTGCAGAAATGTAGCAGTGACAACGTTAACTCTGGCCATTGGGTTGCAAGACACCACAACATCATTGCTGTACTCTCTGCTGTGTCATCAGTTCACAAAAGCTATGCTGATGTTTTTGTCTTATAATGCTTGTTACAAGCACTTTTAAATATGAGGATAGAACAAACCAACATAACCAAGAGGAAGAGAGATAAGAAAAGATGAACAGAACAACTTTTTTTTTTTTTTACCGTAAATTTGAGGGCAGAACATACCGAAATAAAAGAGGAAGAGAGGCACAGAAATAAAAGAAACACCATACTTCTCGTTTGTTCAGTGTGTTGTGAAGAGGTGGATCGTGTCGACTTCCAGGATGAAGTGAAGTCATAAAGGTAGAAATGGCTGTGGCTAGGCATTGCGAAAACATTGAGCTCCAAGAAGAAGACGATATCTATGAGAATGTTGAGACCAGGCCTAGGCCTACAGCCCATGAGAAACCTCCGCAGGAAACACAGCAATCTGGTAAGAGATGTTACCAAAAATATATCTTTTTTAAAGTATTGGTATTTTTTGGGGTCTATTACTATTTTTTTGTAAAAAAAAATGAAGAAAGAAAGAAAATACTTTTTAACTTTATGAACAAGGCATTCAAAGATCTCACGCCCTCCTTTTTGTTACTGTGTGTGTGTGTGTGTGTGTGTGTGTGTGTGTGTGTGTGTGTGTGTGTGTGTGTGTGTGTGTGTGTGTGTGTGTGTGTGTGTGTGTGCGCGCGCGCATGTGTGCGTATGTGTTCCAGACATAAGACAGTGCAAGCGGGTTGGAGTCGGTGTTGGATTGCTTTTTGCTGTTCTAACTCTCCTCAACATTGCTGTGCCACTCTATCTCTGTAAGTCAAGTTTCATGACAATGTAAACATTTTTATTGTCTCCACCAGGCGAAAGGCGTGGCCGAGATTATGTTTTGCACACTGTCCGTCTGTCCGTCTGTCTGTCCGTCTGTCCATCCGTGTGTGTGTGTGTGTGTGTGTGTGTGTGGTTCCGTCTGTGAACAGCTAATCTCCGGCACCGTTGGCTTGATCGCAGCGAAACTGTGCACACACACTCCTTGGATGCCAGAACCTCTGCCCCAAATTTTTCACATGGGCCTGTTATAGCGCCACCAGGAGGCTGATTTGTGCAAAACAGACAGTACTCCTAAAGACTTTCTCCAAACATCACACAAATCCGTAAACAGTATCTCTATAGTTATTACACCAAATTGCTCTTTCATATTTTTCATATTCCATCCTGATTGGCTAAGATTGGCTTCAAAAATTTGCAGGAGTGCTCCGTTTTGAACGAAATGCCTCAAATCATGAACGCAGCGTGCGATTTCCGTGAAACTTTGCACACATATTCCCATTAGGCCGAGGAAGAAATGCCACTTGAAATGATCAAATCAGCCTCATGGTGGCCCTATAACAGGCCGATTTGCGTTTTTACATACAACAGCACCGATCTGTGTAAAACATTGTACCACACTGCCTAGCGGCCAAGGAAAAGCCTTTACCCCACATTTTTCACATCTGCCATTTATAGCGCCACCAGGAGGCCAACTTATGTAAAAAAAATATATATATTACTTCCTCAAATTGTATCCAAATTTCAAATCGGTACACATGATCTCTATAGTCATGTGATCCTCTTTAGTCATGTGATCTGTTTCATTTGTCATATTTCATCCTGATTTGCTAAGATTGACATATAAAGTTTGCAGGAGTGGCCCGTTTTGAACAAAATGCCGCAGATCATGAACGCAGTGTCCGATTGCGGTGAAACTTTGCACGCACATTGGCACTACGTTGAGGAACAAATGCCACCCTTTTTACATTGCCCTATTATAGCGCCACCCGATTTTTGTCAAATATTTTCTTTTTATATTTCTCCTACAGATTTGGTCCAAACATCATGCATATCGGTACACATTATGTCTATAGTCAAGTGATCAAGACGGATCCGTCCTATTTTATATATTCCGTCCTGATTAGCGAATTCCGAACATTGCTGGTCCACAATAACCTACCTGACTTGGCAGGAGACCTTGCTCCGATGAGCACTTTTTCTAGTTAAAAATGTATCTGTGATGATCCAACATATCCAACAATGTTACAACAAACTAGTATATGATACTCAATCAAATATTTTGTTGCTATCATTATTATACGTAGTAGTAGTAGTTGTAGTAGTAGTAGTAGCAGCAGCAGCAGCAGCAGCAGCAGCAGCAGCTGTAGTATCAACAGTAGTAGCCGTAGTTACTACCAACAGATCATGTCTGTGTACTTTCATGTACAACTGACTGTCAACATGTGTATCCAGTTGACCTCGTCTCATGAAGGACTCACAAAGCCAGTGAGGGACAATGAAAACATACTGTAGTCTGTAATGCAGCACCGTCTTGACTGGCCACATTATAACTAACCCTATTCCTAAACCTAACCCTAACCTCACACTAACCTAATGGTCGGAATAATGGGATGTCTGAATTATGAGCGGTCCCATTAACCACTGAGCCAGAGTGGCACACAGTGTTTTGTAAACACATTTTCAAGAGAGATATTATTTTCTTATTATTCCCGATATATATTAGATGCTAGCATTGAACACACTTTAATGATAGCAATCAACTTGCAGCAGTAGATGTCCAGTATTAAATAGTTGATCTCCCATTTAATAAAATATTGTTTCCATACAGATCAGTCCAACACGGTGGAAAGAGACCAACTACTGGCTAGCTTCAACCACCTACAGGCCAACCTGACCGAAGAGCGAGACCAATTACTGACCAGTTTTGAGCAGTTGAAGAGGACTCTTCTTGGTGAACGAGACACCACAGTTTTTCTTCATTGTTATATCCTGCATGTTCATCATCTGTAATTAATCTGAACAAATGAAAACAACATTGATAACAACACTAGAAGAAAGCAGTTAGCTGGAGAAACTGTGGTTCTCAGAAAGCGATGGGGATTATGGTGGGTTGGGGTGGGAGGGTGGTTTGGGAGTTAGTGGGTGTAAAATAATTACAATCTACAAACTCACAACACATTGCACGCTGACATGTTGCGATCTTGTAAATTGGCTATTTTCGATATTTGTTGTACAACAATCTAATTATATAATCGGCAAGTCACTTCCGCGCGCCGCTGACGCCATAGCCACAGCTCTGTAATCGAGTAAACACAACGGCGACACACCACATCTCGCCAACACAGTAGCCACGGCGGACGCGGAGAATTTACGGGTGGCGTAGGGCACCTATCATTGCTCACTTCACAGTTTCCACGTCGCAACATAATTTATTCCACTCACCACATTACGGACAAAACGGAAGGTGAAACAGTTTCGTACCGTTTACCGTGCGCACCACCGACACCGAACGGCGACGGCTTGAGCCGAAACAACACGAGCGGCCGCCATTGACCTCTGCGCAGCTCCACAACAACACACAAGCAGGTCCTTCGCTTCAACCCCCCCCCCCCCCCTTCTTACCTACCTCTTTTGTTCCACCCAGGCCGTTACTTTCACTTCACTCATGTCTCGATCACAATATGTCCGTCCTTCACGTGCCATGTACATCCCAAACACAACAACAAACGGCGACGGCCACAGTACAGCACGTTGTCCTGCTAAATCTGGTAAACAAACCAGCGTAGGTTCATGACACCAAAGGATTCGACAGTGATGTCATCATTATGCAACACGGAAGTACAAATACCAAGGATACGTCAGTGATGTCAGTCGGGATGCCAGGATTATGCCAGGTTTTCAAAAACAAGCGACAGAAACAAGCAAGGACGTTCATGAAAAAAAAAAAAAACCCCGGGGGTCCCAACACTCACAGGGGGTCCGCGGACCACCACGTAAAAAAGAAATATAAACATTTTTTTCCAATTTTTTAATTTTTTTTTAAAACTTTTGGACAGTTCTATCCCACCATTTTGGTACCCCACAATAAGCGCGCCCTCACAGCCCTAGAGCCCCGTGCGCGGCTGGGGTCGAGGGGGGCGTAGCCCCCCGAGACTCTAGTGTATATATATAGGGCTTACGTTGTTAATAGTATAAAGTATGCTTTTATAATATTATAAACAATGTGATGCTTCTGTGTTGACAGACAAACCAAAGGTTGCCTTCTCTGCTGGTTTGGGTGGAACAGTTGGAAAAGTTAGTTCTGATACCACTCTGGTCTACAAGAGAGTGTTCACTAACATCGGCAACGCATACAGTCTATCTACAGGTACGGTAGCTGGTGATTAAGTCATGTCCATGAACTTTACACAATGAATTAACTAACCAACTAATTATACAACGTACATATCTTCACTGTCGGGTGGAAACCTTTTAAGTCCAAAACTGTTACTTTTCAGGAATTGTGTTCCAAAATCTGGTGTTCCTATTTTAGCCATGTCATTATAGGTCAAAATGTTAAAGAATGTATATATATATATTTTTCTTCTCTTGCCATAATTGATCAGATCAGATGAGAGCACATTGACATCATTGGTTTTAATTAACTGTGTTTTAAAAGAGTCATCATGGTCAAAGAATTGCATTTGAGTTGAACCTACCATCTTCTTTTACACTATGTGGCAGGATGGCTTATTCACACAGTTATATTCAGTGTGTGTGTGTGTGTGTGTGTGTGTGTGTGTGTGTGTGTGTGTGTGTGTGTGTGTGTGTGTGTGTGTGTGTGTGTGTGTGTGTGTGTGTGTGTGTGTGTGTGTGTGTGTGTGTGTGTGTGTGTGTGTGTGTGTGTGTGTGCGTGCGTGCGTGCGTGTGTGCATATGGTTGCTTATCTTACCTTAGGTATCTTCACAGCACCACTGAAAGGAGTCTATCGCTTCACATTTACTGCAGCTGTCCATGGAACATCATCAGAGCATGTGCGTATCCAGATGTACAAGAATGAGCAGATGCTCATTTATAACTTTGGATACAATGATCATGGAAAAACCGAGTCCATATCTAATGGACTCATCATAGAGCTGGAGCAGGGGGACACCGTTTACATGCGTGTACCTAGCGGGTACAAGCTCTATGACAATGATAACAACAACAACATATTCAGTGGTGTTCTGATCTATCCTATGTAACACTGGTACTGTTACCAGAGCTGTGCCCTCTGTTTACGATTTTAAAAGACTGTTAAAGACTGTAGTGATCATAGGTCACTATTATGGGAAATATTCATAATTGTATGAAAATAATGAGAAAATTATATTTTGTCTGAAATATTATTTTTCATAAAAAAATAAGGAATTAAGCAAATTTAAATTATTTCCCCATCATTTTCACAACATTATTAACATTTCCCATAATAATTATGATCACTACAAGACCCACCTGTTCAGACAGGCGTTTACTTAATTTTATGTGCCTGCAGCTTTTTTTGTGTCCTTTCCTGTCATTATTGTGATGTCTTTTAATGATTGGAGGTTTGACTGATTATTTTATTCATTACGGGGCCAGGCTTCCAGCATGGACCCGTTTTGTTATTGGCATTATTCCATTTCTTCTTCTTCTTCTGCCGTTTTTGCCAGTTCTGGCTGAACCGTGCATACGCTTTTTATGAAACTCGGCCATATGATAGATGGTCATGAAAAACTATCAAGAAATAAATCTCACAATCTTTCGTCAAAAGGTGGCGCTATTAAGTACTCAATTGAAAATGCCAACTTTGAACAGGTACAACTCATGCCCTGTTTGACCTACAGCCATGAAACTTCAATACACACATGCGTCTACTCATGATGAACAACTTTCACACTCTGACTTTTGACCTCTGACCTTTAGATCTCCCACCATTTCGAATGATATGAAAAGCAGTAAAAAGCAGTTAAAACATCTCCTCCTGGGATTTTTGAGTAATCTGCACGAAACGTTTTACACATGAACTTTGGACCTATGCCGACGAAACGCTGCAAGCGGATTTTTTCTAAGTGAAAAAATGAAGCTTTAATGAGCCAATGAATATTGTAGTTTTATGACAATTATTCATCTGCCCCTAACACATACATGCAGACTTACCATTCTTTGAAACTTTGCAGAAATGTAAAGGGCCATTCCAAATATCACTGAAACCAATCTTACTCCAATTGGTCAAACGGGGGCGCTATAGCAATTTTTTGAAAATGCAAACTTTAAACAGGCAAAAGTCATGCCTCGTTTGGCCGACAGCCATTAGACCTGCTTACACATGTGCCTTGACTAATGAGGAACACATCTATCACGTTGACCAGTAAGCACCGCCCTTAGATTGTCCGCAATCTTGAGCAGTTTGAAAAACACTTAAACCCAGGATTTTTCAGCTATTTGCGTGAAACTGTATCATCAGTGTGATCTCTTTTTTCAGAGGTTTGTCTGTTGGTCCAATAGCTTCCCGCTTAAGAGGTCTCACAACCTCAAGGTCACAGGTTCAAGCCTCACTTCATCTAAGTTGCATTTCACACAACATGACTATCAATGAATACATCTGCAATTGTTAAAGATAACATGAAATACTTAATTGAGTGTTTTTTACATACTTCATTGTGAAAATAGCTGATCTACAATCTCACAACTTCTCAGATAGCAATGAGAGTATGTTTTTTCAATGTATAACATACTTCATTGTGAAAATAGCCGATGTACAATCTGACAACTTTTAATTGTTTGTGAGCTTGTAGATCGGCTACTTTCACTAGTTTTGGTTCTGAGGAGATGTACAATTACTTCATTGGTAAATGGTTTGTGAACGAGTGATCTTAATGTTAGTGAAACAGGGGCTTGGGTCATGACAGAAGGCAAGAGTTTGTGATCCTCAACAGACAATATCAGCCTGGACAAAGCTATAGCACTATAGGTAGTGTTGCAGCAACCTAAGAGTGCCTCACGACCGCAAGGTTGCCGGTTCAAGCCTCACTTGATGCACACTCATTTAAGTTGAATTGCAAAAAACATGACTCAATCTATTCCGTTTCCATGGCTCTCTCTCTCTCTCTCTTCAATCTATTCCGTTTCCATGTCTTTCTCTTCAATCTATTCCGTTTCCATGTCTGTCTCTTCAATCTATTCCGTTTCTCTCTCTCTCTCTCTCTCTCTCTCTCTCTCTCTCTCTCTCTCTCTCTCTCTCTCTCTCTCTCTCTCTCTCTCTCTCTCTCTCTCTCTCTCTCTCTCTCTCTCTCTCTCTCTCTCTCTCTCTCTCTCTCTCTCTCTCTCTCTCTCTCTCTCCCCCCCCCCTCTCTCTCTCTCTCTCTCTCTCTCTCTCTCTCTCTCTCTCTCTCTCTCTCTCTCTCTCTCTCTCTCTCTCTCTCTCTCTCTCTCTCTCTCTCTCTCTCTCTCTCTCTCTCTGTGAGGGGCGGCCATAGCTGAGTGGTTAGGGAGCCAGAGGCTCTGGTTGCCCCAGGTACGATTCCAGGCCAGGTCAGCAAATGTGTCGATGAAATGAAATTTGTCCCTGAGCAAGACTCTTAACCCCTAATTGCTCACAGGCCCTCATTGGAAACAAGACCGCAAGGACTTTCATGAACTGACCTGTTAAAGGAATTATCATTTATCTCTCTCTCTTTCTCTCTCCTGGCCCCGTATTATCGCTGCTTGCAGCTATATTTTGTTTTATATTGCTATGTTTTTATGTTTTAAACTTGTAAAGCACTTTGTGACTGTCAGTGTCTGTGAAAGGTGCTCTATAAATACATTTTACAGCCCAGTGGTATATTCTATGTCAGAATGTTGTCAGAATTTATTGAGAGGATAGCCCCCAATAAATAAAACACATTATTACATACAGTAGATACACAAGAACACACAGATAGCTTGCTCACCCTCTCCCATCCATCCACACCCCCAGCCCTCAACTGTTTCACAACAAAAAATGAGAATAATAACAATGACCTGGATAAAAAAATGAAATAAATACAAATACAATTATCGTATGTCTCCTATACAAACAATTTAGAAGCATTAAACATGTTGTCTCAAGATGTGAGTATTTGGTCCCGAAAGTGGCAAAAGGAGGTAAAAGAGAAAAAAGAAAAGAGGCAGATTATTCCAGATGGAGCTTTATAATGGAATGACCTGAGTCCAACTTCTTTACACATTTAGGAACAACAAAATAAGGATACTGGTACCATTGCTTTAAAGAGCCCAGTGCTGTTCTTGTCTATTCTACGTCAGTGGTTCTCAATGTGGGGTCCGGGGATGCCCAGGGGTCCTCAATGATTTTCCAGGGGGTCCCTGTTAAAAATGAGTTGATATAGCATCAAAATCAGTTTAACCACTTTAACCCTATATACATTGGATATTGTAAAATAGCCAATGCAAAAGCTTGTAGAGCTGCTATACTGTACCTATCTGAAACATTTTGAAAAATCTTGAAAAATCTTGAAACATTTGGAACGCCTTGGGAGAAAATAATGTACACACATGTTTTCTTATGAGGTTCCTCCCTGGCACAAGATAGGGATCCGTGGCCAAATACAGATAAATTTGAGGGTCCTTGACATGAAAATGTTTGTTACAGTAGCCTACTCTATGTTGAAGAGCTTTCATCTTGTCAATAAACACTCCAACTCCAAAATTCCATAAATTGCTCCACAACGCATTGTGATCTGCTAGGGTCTCTAGTTTGGTTCCCATCAAATTTAGTAGAACTTTTTACCTATATTTAAACTTGAAAACGGGTTAAAAATTACCCAAACACCCTGGTAGTATGTGTGTTTTAGTCATAAAAATAAACTGTAAAATACATATTCTGACAATGTAATGTCTTCTTTGTTTTTGTTTACTTTTGTATTCTTGCACAATTAAATATAAAATGCTATTTGCCATTTTATAGCCTACACACATTTTGTGTTTGACAACTAATACTTATATTATTTTACATTATTTCAGATCTTTTTTTTATTTTTAACTAGAGTTTGTCTTGGAAGTTGGCTAGAAACGTACCAATCTATGGTCATTAGAGGGCACTCTTTGCCAATCTATAGTCGATCTACCTCACTGTGTAGAATATTTACTGGTGCCATCTAACTGCCTATAGTGGTGTTTTTTTTAACTTGGGTGACTGAGACAGCATGTGGAGCCTTCTTATTAATTGTAAATATGCACTAAATTCTGTGCTTTGGTTTTCTGTTTACAGAAGCACATAATTGTCTTATTGTGGATAAGTGTCCTGTGTTGCTGGGCCTTCAACTGCAGTTAAGAAAGTGCATTGAATGAATCCAGTCTTGTTAAAGCCATTCTGACTGATGGACTGTCTGGGACAAACATCCAGTTAAGCACTTTCAACCTGGCTGGAATCCTTATCTATTGCATGTCATTATAAGTGTTTAATATACTGCAGTCCAACAACCTTCCTCTGTTTCAATTCCTTGTCAAATAAATCAAATAAAATCAAAACCAAGTAGCCTATCGCAGAGGCACAGAGGAATTATTGCTAAACTACAGCATGTCTTTCATTTCATGCTGTGTAGTTGTTTGCTTACCCAAGAAGCACTAAAATGCTGCCTTGTGAACATCAACGGATTAAAGTTTAGAAAGCCATAATAACAATAAAATAAATAAAATACATTTGGACATAACCTTTAAATTTGTACATGGGCAAGACAGCAAATTGACATAGATTCCTGTTTGATGATATAACAGATATCCTGCATTAAATATATTCCCTGACTACAACAGGCCTTCCCCAGATATAACTTAAAATAACCCTATGTTTGCTGTCTTGGGGGTTGAATCAAAGACAAATAGTGCCCACAATAAACGTACATGCTTTTCAAACAAGCAAACAGTCTAGGCGAATACACGCTGACAGACTGAGTTAAAGGGCAGAGCTTCCCAGCATTGTGCCCATAGACGGATTTCCGCGCGACGTCATCACAGAGCAGAATGCGCAATCTGCGCATGCTCGGGGGAAACGAATTGTTGCGCCGTTCACTCTGTTGTTATGTTCGGGAGTTAGATAGCCATAATTCTGCTATTATAGGCATAATAGGCATAATGCTGCTATTATATACAAACAGATCCAACTTCCGACAAATCATTTTTATTGAGTAAACAAGGTATTACAAACTGCATAATTTAATCTACTTTCATTAAACCCGGTGAAGATCATTTATTTTATGAATGGACATTTGACCAGAGCTGCTGCGGGTAATGGCGCCCTCTATAGGCTTCCCCCTCCTCTGCGCGGTCATATCCTCTCAATGTTTACTAACAGGAAACCTGTCTATAGAGACACACGGCCGGAAACGGAAGGCCTACAAATTCACAACCACTTTTGAGATAGCGCCGCTACTCGGGGTCCGTTAGAACGATGAACTGCAGCTCTCAATGCATTCCCTATGAGAGGATATGAGAGTTAGCCTACTTTTAAAATATTCCTACATTAACTGGAGACGATATTGATTTAAATAAAAATATGTTTCCAAATGTATGGAGTGTCTTTGTCAACATATCTTCTTGTTTTCTTAATAGTTGATGTGTTTCACATTTAATTTGCCACTTTAACGAGTTACCCATAATGTTAACACAGCAGAGGGTAGACGGCAGACAGACAAGTTGTCGCATTTCAGTGACATCACTGCCTTTACGAGCGCGGAGCGCGCCGAGCACTGACCAGTGGTGTACCCACTGTAGAGACAGGACAGGCGGTTGCCTGCCCAACTAAGATCTCGCCTCCCCTAAAAAAAAATAAAAAAATAACCCGAAAATGTGTCATTGTGTGCTTAATGTCCTCAAAGTCACGCATCCAACAAGCTTTGAACTGAGCAGATTGGACCTTCTGTTCCAGAGATAATGACTAAAACGTATTGAAAACGGACACTTTCGCCAGTTTTCTAGGTATTGAAAACCTCAAGGGATGCGTCCGTGACGTATATACTATGCGACCACTTAAACTCTAAATCTCCGATGCTAGCGGTTTTGACATACTGATGGAGTATATTATAGTATATTGTGGGTAGTATATCAAGATGACAGATATGGGACATCATTAAACAAATGGGACAGTTTATTAGAACACAAAAAAAATCGCTACAGCCTCAGTAGTTAACCAGTGAAATTATGGTATTTTACAATGCCTCTCATAGAGATTGCATTGAGAGCTGCAGTTCATCGTTCTAACGGACCCCGAGTGTCAAAAGTGGGCATGAATTTGTAGGGCTTCCGCTTCCGGCCGTGTGTGTCGCAGGGGCGTCAATTGGGTATGGCAGGCTATTGCAGCTGCCATACCCTGGCTCCAGGGGAGAAAAAAAAAAAGAGTACTTTTTTTGACAATAAATCGGGAAAATCAGGCAAAAATAAGAATTAAATAACATAACCCTAACCTAACCCGAATCCTAACCCTAAAACCGAAATAAAGTAACCAAAAACTGAAAAAAAACGAACTCAACCCGCCCAGAACCGCACAAAAATTTTGCGCGCGCGCTTCGCGTGCATGCTGCCATACCCTATCTTTTGCTGAACTGACGCCACTGGTGTGTCGTGACTTCACTCTTCTTCTTCTTCTTCTTCTTCTTCTTCTTCTTCTTCTTCTTCTTCTTCTTCTTCTTCTTCTTCTTCTTCTTCTTCTTCTTCTTCTTCTTCTTCTTCTTCTTCTTCTTCTTCTTCTTCTTCTTCTTCTTCTTCTTCTTCTTCTTCTTCTTCTCTTAGTTCATTGGCATGTCGCAACCAACTTAAGGTGCATATCGCCACCTACTGTACACATCATTTCTGCTGTTTTATTATATATCAGACTATTTACAAAAATCACACCTGTGTGAAGGTAGCGGCGCCTTTGATACATTTTGTCATCAATAAGTGTTTATAATGTGTTTATAGCCACGTGTCACGTGAAGCTTGACCAATCACTTTGTTGACGTGTCTGACCAATCAGAACGTTGACGCAAAAGCCAGGTATAGAGGGCTACCGCTCTATACGGGTATAGAGCGGCTAGCGCCGCTAAAAACTTGAGGCAGAAATATCAGAGAGTGGGCTCAACTGGGGAGATCTAGAGAGAACCGCTAAAAACCGAGTGAAATGGAGGACATTTGTCAACGGCCTATGCACCCTGGAGGAGCAAAGGGCTTAAGTCAAGTAAGTCAAGTATTTACAAAAACACCCATAGTGATCCCCTTCTCGTGCTATATTACATTCTACCCAGACCCAGTGGTCTGAGTTGGTACGAACCCTTCCCTCAGGGTATAATCAAGGTCCTCTCCACTTATGTCCTCTATGTCAAGAAACTCTCCTGTGCCTGAGACAAAACTGACTCATATAATCTACCTGCATGGCCTCTACCTAGTGGCCTCAACCATCTGTCTTAAAGGACAGGTTACCTCAACACATTCACCTAAAGTACTAGTGAAATCAACAAAGAAAACATTTCCCAAACTTTACAGAAATAATTATCATCCAAAAGGTAAGTATTAGTCATGTTTTTAGCAACACAACTCTTTTTCTCTAGAATATATAGTACACAGAAAAATACCACACTCCCCTTTCATATGGTATGCCCCAATTACCATACCCCTCTATATAAGGAGCACTGTGGTCATGTGGTACTCTTTTCTGATCCTCAAACCAGGAAGAGGACGTGGCAAGTATGTGTGTTTGTTTGGTGATGAAGATGAGCTTTAAACTGTGGCGATTAATAAAGTGGTTACTGTATGTTTGAAACAAACAATTGTATCTGTGTTGTTTGTAAAAATGAAATGAATATGAAATGAATATTGATAAGAAAATGTAATGGAGATCTGTTACAAAGGCCATGGTGAATATATTGCAATAGTAACATATGGGAATAGTTAATATCCTGTAGCATGAAATGAGTAGTATGATAAGAATGCATATGTTAAGCAGAAAATAATTAAATCATGAGAAATATAATGGAACGGCTAATGGTGAGGCTATAAAGGTAAAGTGGGAAAGGCAGTGTGTCTTTACCACATGGTACTTTAAGTATATTTTGATTCCAATACTTTTGTACTTTTACTCAAGTAATTTTTGAATACCAGACTTGTACTTGTAATAGAGTATTTCTAAACTGTTGTATTGGTACTTTTACTCAAGTAAAGAATTTGAGTACTTTTTACACCACTGGGCCAAGTAAATCACTTAACACATTCACCAGGATTCTGGATGGCTTGGTTCCAGGCTTAACATAATTTATAAAAAATATTTCCGAAATCTAAAATGAATGGGTTTGACACCACAACATTGGCGCCACTGCTATGCCCTTTAAGTGTACTAGACCATACCCGGTCGACGCATGCGTGGGGGGATATGCGCACATGATCTGGCAACCCGGGAGGCAGTTCGTCCCATAGCTGGGCAGGCCTGTAACCATGGCGACAGTGTTTGACACATAAACGCTAATAAGAAGCTGAGATTTGATGAAATTGAAAAACGGGCTTCACAATTAAGTTCAGATGGTAATGGTCAATGGCTGTGTGCAAAATCAGAGCAATTGCTCCAGCCACTGAGGAGAACCGGGTAGCTTCACGTACTCACCTACTCACCACTACAGACAGAGGTTACTAGAATTATAGCAGGATACAGGGTATTTGCAGCACATTTATGAAGTTACAATTGAATGCCTTTAATACTAAATTGGCTAGGCTGTATGTTGTGACAGGATACAATACGTATATGTGGCTCTCGGTTACTTGAATGAATCTTTCTTTCTTTGTTTCTTTCTTTCAGATACTCAAGGCTGGCAGAGGTGTTGCAGGGGGGACACCCCCCTCTTTATTATAAGCCTGGACTATGCATTAAGACATCAGTGGAGGAGGGGAGCAAGAACTGGGCTTCACTACTACAACTAGGAGGTCTAGATGGCTCCCTGATGTAGTCTTTTTTAATTTTTTATAAACACACACACACAAACACACCCCACACACACACCCACCCATACCCATACACACACACACACACACACACACACACACACACACACACACACACACACACACACACACTGTACATATGACGATACCAGTGGCGTAGCCAGAAAGCTGGCAGCAGCTGGGCATGGGGATTTGTGGGTGGGCACGCACGCAAAGCGCGCGCGCGATTTTTTTCGGTTATTATCGGTTAAAATCTTACTTTTTTGCGCAATTTGCGGGTCTTTTGCGGGTTTATTATGTTATTTAATTGTTATTTTTGCCTTAATTTTCATGAAAACATTGACAGGTCGCAAATAATGCCCCGTTGTCCGCCTCCTCCGCGCGTCCGCAGTCCGCGGCTGTCCGCCTCCACTCACAGAGCACAGGCACAGTTCACAAGCAGAAAAAATGTTTTCTTCTTTTTTTTTTTGGGTGGGCACAACAGCCAGGTGGGTGGGCCCAGGCCTACCTATGCCCACCCGTGGCTACGCCCCTGGACGATACAGATGACATCTGCATCGTCAATGCCCAGAGGACTGAGGTTCTCACCTATAGTGTAACACCCTCCCAGACCATCCACCTCTAATAAAGTACTGGTGAAGCTAACCAGATGTATGGAGGATGGAGATGGCGGGAGTCGCCGCTGGAAGGCTCATCCGAGGATGCCCTGACCTAGAGAACGAGATCTGAAGATCTCTCTTAATCCATGGATTTGTCTGCATGGGGGATTCCTCCAAAGACTTGGTCCGCACGGTCGAACGGCCGAGGACCTCGTCCTTCTCGGGGTTTCCCCTGAAGACGGCTGATGAAGACGGCTCAAAGTAGGAACCTCTTTAGGACTGTCACGATTATGACATTTTACTTGGCGATTAATTGTCGCTCAAATAATTGCGATTAACGATTTAATCGTATGACAAATAACTTGCATAATTCAATAACTTTGTACTTAAAAAAAAACATGAATAGTGGAAATGGCAGTCTGCTATTTCCACATTTTTTTTTTATGTTTGAAAACATATTAACATTTTTCAACATGGAAATGATTATGACGATTATCTGAAAAAGTATTGCGATTATCTCAAATACTTGCGATTAGGCGATCATGTAATAATCGTGACATACCTAATTTTTCCTTTTCCTTTGCTGGATGCTGCTGCTGCTGCTGCTGCAGCAGTTTGTGTTGTATGCTGTTCATGTCATGTGCTGATGTGGTTCAAAATGTAGCTCTGTTGGGGCCCGGTGTGCCAGTGAAACATGTTCAGTGACTGCTTGTTTGTTTGTGGCTCTGGAATTGAAGGCTGATGTGAATGTCGGCTGTGTTGTGTGTGTGAGACACAGAGAGAATTTGCATTAAATACTTTTTAGACATAGGCCTCTGTAAATCCGGGCTTGGACCTGGTCATTTGAAAGGTCACTTTTTAGGTACCAAAAGGTCAAGGGGACTGTGTAAATCCGGGCCTGGACTAGACACAAATACAATGAATGAATGAATGAATGAATGAATAAATACATAAATAAAACACATTATTACATACAGTAGATTCACAAGTACACACAGATAGCTTGCTCACCCTCCCACCCATCCACACCCCCAGCCCTCAACTGTTTCACAACAAAAATAGAGAATAATCCAGTTAATGACCTGGATAAAAAAATAATAGCGTATGTCTCCCATACAAACAATTTAGAAGCATTAAACAGGTTGTTTCAATATGTGAATATATGGAAGTCCTGAAAGTGGTGAACGGAAGTAAAAGACCTAACGAGAAAAAGAGGCAGATTATTCCAGTGAGATTGAGCTTTGTAATGGAATGACCTGCGTGGCTGCGTCCAACTTCTTTACACACATAGGAACAACAAAATAGGGATACTGCATAATGTCTGAGTGGGTATGATGATGTAACACGGGTACTGGCACCATTGCTTTAAAAAGCCCACTGCTGTTTGGTCTATTCTATGTCATTGGTTCTCAATGTGGGGTCCGGGGACCCCCAGGGGTCCTCAAGGATTTCCAGGGCGTCCCTGTTAGAACTTGTTGATATAAAATCAGTTTAACCACTTTAACCCTGTACATATTGGCTATTAAAAAATAGCTGATGCAAAAACGTGTTGAGCTGCTATTTCTGAAACATTTTGAAAAATCTTGAAACATTTTGAAACATTTGAAATGAAACAATGTTCGACATGAACATGTTTGTATCACTGGTAATGGTAGCCTGCCACATGATTATCAAAATAAATGAATGTTGGTCTTAACAATTTTATGGGTCTCACTTTGCATTATTATAAGTGTAGTTTTTGTCATCAAATAGGGATCCGTGGCCAAATACAGATCAATTTGGGGGTCTTTGACATGAACATGTTTGTATCACTGGTTATGGTAGCCTGCCACATAATCATCAAAATAAATGAATGTTGCTCTTAACAATTTTATGGGTCTCACACTGCATTAATATAAGTGTAGTTTTTGTCATGACTGTTATAGACTGTGAGCCAGGACCCAGAATTTGGGGGGAATAATTTTCATAGTCATTTTTGGGAAGGTATACACCCCTAGTGCTCGAAAATATGTGACAGCATTACAGCGGTGGTAGCTTTCTGTGTGTTATCACTCCATTCATAACCCCATGCCAAAACACAATTTTCAAAATTATAGATGAGGCAAATGAGGCATTCCACTTCAAACTGATTGTTTTATCTAATTATTGACCCTCTCTGTGGGGTCAATAATTGATGGGCATAGCTCAGACAATATGTTTTTCAGAAATGTTGTTAAAATTAGCAACTCTAGAAATGTCATCTATTACTGGCAGTGGCAACATATATTGACTATACATTACACAAGGTGTATTTCTGTTTTCATGAAAGATGTTGAGGCAAGTCCACACCAATGCAACTAGTCGCAAATTGCAACCAGTTGCAAGACATTGCAGCGGTTTGGACTGACCAGTTGCAGGCCTGTGTCTTTGGGGAAATGGTTGCAAGTAGTTGCAAGTATTGCAGTTGCACAATTGCGTTACGAATCATTGGAGTGGACTGGCTTACACAAAGGTTTCCACTGTAAATAACCTAAAGATTTAATACAGCGCGTGCTTTTTCCACAACAGTTGTTAACATGCGAAGAACCTCTATGGCCTGAAGAATTGCTAATTTATTCATTCACACATTTTTTGACCTGCAGTAATGGGACAAATCGAATATCATGCAGGTTCCACCCTCAGTTCATGTAGTCCGTAAGCTAGGACCCCATATTTACTAACTAGGGGGAATAATTCTCATAGTGATTTTTGAGAAGGAATACACCCCATAGTGCAAGAAAATGTGTGATACTTTTGCAGCAGTGGTAGCTTTGTGTGTGTTATCAATCCATTCATAACCCCATGCCAAAACACACATTTCAAATCTGATGATTCTCTCTTATTATTGACCCTCTCTTTTTTTTAAACAGTGGGCATAGCTCAGACTATATGTTTTCTATTACTGGCAGTGACAACATAGTGACTATACATTACACAAGATATACTTCTGTTTTAAAGATGTTACACAAAGGTTCCTCTGTAAATAACGTGAAGATGCAATACCATGATTACATATCTAGTACATAGATTTTAATACAATTATGAAATTCAATAAAATAAATATAGCTTCATGTAATTAAGTGTAAGTAATGCATTCTATAAATGCCTTCTAAATCCTAACAGTTCTCTGAAACAACATATGTTGCTATATCTATCTATCTATCTATCTATCTATCTATCTATCTATCTAAAATAACACTGATGCTTTCTCGGATTGAATGGGTTAACATTACATTCATGAATATCGCCTTTGCAGCAGGTGCTTTTTTCACCTCTATGGCTGGCACAATCGCCAACTCATTCATTCTTGACAGAGTAAATAGTAAGAATTGATTATCCAGCAGGTTCCAGCCCCAGTTCATGTAAGCCAGGACACCAAATTTGGGCCACCACCAGTACCATCTGGGGGGAATAATTCTCATGGTGATTTTTGGAAAGGTATACACGTACCCCTAGTGCTAGAAAATATGTGCATTGCATGAGGAAATGTATTATGAAATTCAATATATCAAATGTAATGTAGGTGTGTAAGTAATAATAGCATTTATTTTACCATTACATATTTGCAGCAGCTTTCCACCAGCAATTGTTCACATGGCAAAATTGCTGTTAATGATAAGTATTCATTCAATAAAATAAATTAAAAAAACATTCACTTTACCACTTTCCCTGTGCCAAATGCATTCACGATCCCCACTATCCCAAACCAGTAAATAATATTATTTTCATATAGGCTATAATTGACCCGTCTCATTTTCTGGTAGTGTTATATTACAAGACAGCACACATATAGCTACCACTGGTGCAATGCTATCACATATTTTCTAACTCAAAGATGGCGTGTAAGATGGCGGCTGGAAAACTAGTTGCGATGATGTGATCTATAATACATAGAAATAAAGTTTTTGTGCCTATACACAATTTAGTAGGTTGAGGAAAGCTTATTATAATAGAGTGAATGTCATTGCAACCAGGGTGCATGTCATCACTAACTAGTTTTTGATCCTAAACTAGTTACCATGCTAGTGACAGGGACTCTGGATCGTACGCATAGTCAAGAGACCTCAGTCATATATCATCAAGAAAAACGGAATACCAGTTTGGACACTGGTTATATGGACACCTAACACACTGGACACGTGGACATTGCTTAGTTTGGATAGGATTGGATGCTGGTCCAAGACCAGCAGTTCCCCACCAAGAAAATCACCAGAACAGCAGTGATTGGGACCCGGAATTTCGACCGCAAAACCCGGCCGCGAGAAAGAACCCGCCCATGTATCACAACGGCCCGGGAGCTGTGTGGATCCACGACAGCCACGGCTTACCCGATAAACAAGCGTTTTTATTCTCGCATGTCATGGTGTGTTGCTAATTTGCTGAATACTGTATTCCACTGTATTGTATCCCATCCCATCCATATGGGAGGGATTTTCGGAATAGTGGCCAATCGGCACCTCCGTCTTCACACAGCAGTGAACATGGGGACCGTCACTATAGAGTTGCATTAGCAAATATTTTCACAACTATTAAACAATTAAATTGTGATTAAGTAGGCTAGAGGCCATCGTGTTACTCTTCCTTTAACTACATCAGTTTAAATTCAGCGAACATGAACAGGCTTTTACCCGTTTTTTAATAGAATAGAATGGAGTAGAATACTTTAGTGACAGTGACAGCCATTACAATCACATTTCACCAATTGAAAGTGACAAAATGGATTCAACTAAAGAATGTTTTTTTTGTATTTTTTTTTTCTTTTTTCTCTAGACTAGAGTCTGTAACCTGCTTATTTGCCGTAGTGTTGCATGTTGTGTGTTGTATGTGGTCGGTAATTGTTACAACAGGGGGAAAAAGGAAATGGAAAAAATGAATAAGCAACTGCAATGTGTTGTCATCAGTGTTTTAAGTCAAAATTTGCATTTTTTTTAAAGTGAGGGGCAGAACAAACAAAAGCAGAAGAGAGGCACAGAAATAAAAGAGGGACCACTCTATTCTTTTGTTCAGTGTGTTGTTAAGAGGTGGACCAAGTACCTGCAAGAAGCATTAGAATCATAAAGGTATAGAAATGGATGTAGATGGAC
Source organism: Gymnoscopelus microlampas (assembly GCF_963454915.1). Lineage (NCBI taxonomy): Eukaryota > Metazoa > Chordata > Actinopteri > Myctophiformes > Myctophidae > Gymnoscopelus > Gymnoscopelus microlampas. The sequence continues at coordinate 34,578,245 of NC_139956.1, read as the reverse complement.
ATTATGACAACCTTGAGCTGCAACAGATAGACGATGCAACCTATGAAGACCTTAATACTAGGCCTACATTTCAGGAGAAAGATCTGAAGATGCTGCAGTCTGGTAAGAGATGTTGACATAAATAGATAAATACATTTTACATTTCAAGTGGTTCAAATATTTTAACGTGTGTGTGTGTGTGGGTGGGTGTGTGTGTGTGCCCTCCAGACATAAGACGGTACAAGCGGGTTGGAGTCAGTGTTGGATTGCTTTGTGCTGGTCTAGCTCTCCTCAGCATTGCTGTCCCGCTCTATCTCTGTAAGTCACGTTTTATATTAATGTAATGTATTGCAATGTTCCAATTATCTATGATGATCCAACATATGCAACATGTTCACAACAAACTAGCATACATGATACTCAATAAAATATAAACATATTCTCAGAGGCAAATATTGTACTTTTACTCCACTACAATTATTTGAACCTTAGTTTCTAGATTTGAATTATTATTACAAAACATACATTAACTACTTCAGCCCTATTTAAACTTTGGCTATTTGAAAACCAGACGTTTCAAATCACAACCGTTGATTGATGGTTAATACAAACATAATGTTGATACAAACATAATGTTGATACAAACATAGTGGACACAAGGACTTAACAATCAAACTTGACAGAACTAACTGAATAACTGAAACTGAATTGTGTTTATAAAACTAAAACGAACAAAGTAAAATTATAGACAAAATGTGTTTATTTTCGTTTATTTTGTTTTGGGTTGATATGAATGTATTGATTTCGCTGTACCAAATGTATAAATAAATGCTATCTTTTGTTAAGTTATTACACAATACTTACAAATAACCCAAAGTATAAAGAAAACTAAAACTAACACTAAAACGAATAAAAACTAACCAAAACTATTAGCATTTTCAAAAATAAAAACGTATACAAACTGGCAAATCCGCTCTAAAGACTAACTGAATTAGACAAACTCAAACTAAACTAAAATGAACAATCCAAAACTATTATAACCTTGGTATGTAGCCTGCTTTACTGTGAGGCAACAGTGCTTACTTCTGAACCACTGTGGGTCAGTGGTGTTTTGTAATTCAGGGGTCTTCAACGTTTTTCAGGCCAAGGACCCCTTAGCTGAGAGAAAGATGAAGCAGGGACCCCAACTACATTGTATGCAATTGTGTTGCAGAGTAAACATTTTCATACATTTCATAGATAGCTTCATTTACTATTATTATATTATTACTAATTATTATAGTGTTGTGTAAATTTGTGTACTTTGTTTATTTCAGACATTTAAACACTTAACCCCTTGATACTTAAGTTAGTAAACTTTACCATTGGCTCTGTTTTGCTCCTTTTCCCCTCTACACCAAATCTCTTTGCCGAAAATAGCCTACAAGCTCACTTGTAGATCAGCTATTTTCAGCTAATGTTCCCCTCACTATAGAGATGCTAGGGTTCAAGTGGTTAATGTTAAAACAAAACAAAATAAGTTCATATCATACAAAGATTTGGTGGCCCCCCTGTAGTAACTCTGAGGACCCCCCAGGGGTCCCGGACCCAATGTTGAAGTCCCCTGTTTTAATAAATAAATATGCGAGCATGAACCACTACTTTAATAATAGCAATTGACTGCAGCAGTAGGTGTACATTTGTATTAAACAGTGGATCTCCCTTTTCTTAAACATTGTTTCCATACAGGTCAGTCCAACAACCTGACTGAAGAGCGAGATCAATTACAGAGCAGTTTTGACCAGTTGATGACCAGATATAAGAAACTAGCTGAAGAGCGAGACTGCATGAAGAGGACTCTTTGTGGTCAGTGAGACATCACTGTTTTTCTTCATTGTTGTTACATCATGTTTGTTAATTATTTGTCATTAATGCGAGCAAATGAAAACATTGCTAACATTATTGTTTTATTGATAGAACCACATGGATTTACATTTGGTGATGGTCTGTGTTATTACATCTCTACTGAGAGGAAAAACTGGGAGGAGAGCAGACAGTGGTGCAGAGACAGACAATCAGACCTGATGGTCATAAAGAGCAAAGAAAAACAGGTGTGTGTGTGTGTGTGTGTGTGTGTGTGTGTGTGTGTGTGTGTGTGTGTGTGTGTGTGTGTGTGTGTGTGTGTGTGTGTGTGTGTGTGTGTGTGTGTGTGTGTGTGTGTGTGTGTGTGTGTGTGTGTGTGTGTGTGTGTGTGTGTGTGTGTGTGTGTGTGTGATTCTTTGTGGACGCACAAATCTATTGTACAGTTTGTACATCAGTAACCAGCAGCTTTTCTGTCCAGGACTTTGTTGCTGGTTTCAATAAGAGAGTGTGGCTGGGTTTGACTGACAGCGAGGCGGAAGGAAGATTTAAGTGGGTGGATGGAACGCCACTGACCACACCAACGTAAGACTTATCATCTTCATTTTTATGTTCTTGTTCAGTACATTTCAAATATTACATGTGTAGCTATATTCTTTCCAAATTATATTAATTGTTGTTATAACAATACAAACATATAATATTATTCAGACACGTGTCTATATCTAGAATATAGTTTGTGGTCATTTAAAAAACTAAAGATTTAGAGTGGGAAAACCATCCCTTTAAAGGTATTGTAATCCTACTTTTAAAACATGGGTGGGTGGACGGTGGGTGTCATAAACGTATCAAACGTAACATCCAGATTTGCCAACCCAAACCACCGTGTTACGTAGCTCTAGAGCTACTTGATTTTCAAGCCGACCGAACATCAGGTACATGTAACACATTAAAAGTGGTGAAAGTGGTTAAAATCATTTTAACCACTTTAACCATTATTTTATACTTTGGCTATTCAAAAATAGCAGATCTACAAGCTCATAGCGCGTCACAACGTGCTATGAGCTTGTAGATCTGCTGGAACTAAATCATTTGAGATAAATATAATTTTGGGGGTCCTTGACATGAAAACGTTTGAGCACCACTGATATAGCAATTTTCAGAAAACTTGTTAGAAGACAGGCCTCAGGTCTTAATAATGGGTTATTTAAATGTTCCCATACTTCTACAGGTACTGGTACCCTAATCAGCCTTCTAACAAAAGCCGAAACTCCAATGCAACAGAAGACTGTGTTGAGTTCTATGACGGGAGTCAACCTTCTGCTCCTGGTAGAGGATGGAATGACGTAACGTGTTCTTCACGTAGCCTGTGGATCTGTGAAAGAGTTGTGTGCTGAAAAATCAACATTTTTCCACACTGTATCAGTTAGCTCAGTGGTTCGCAACCTATGGGTCGGGACTCCCAGTGGGGGGGGGGGGTCCCCAGATGACAGTGAGGTGATAATTTAAGGACTTTTAAGACCCTTTTAATACAAAAAAAAAGTAAAAAAGACCATAACGGCATCAAAAGTAGTCATAGTCAATAGTGTTGTTACCTGGAGTCACTGGGTGTTTCGGGTCACCCTCCTCCTCACCCGCAACAGACACCCTCCTCCAGGCGACCCGACCGAGGCTGTTCAGACGGGAGGCATACGATAATCCGACATCCCGTTTCTCCGACTATGTGGCATCCGCGTGCGGTTAGGGTTCGGGTTTGGTATAGGGTTAGTATTGGAAACATCGGAGGCATGCGCTGTCGGAGGAATGCGCTGTCGGACTAACGTATTGCACCCGTTCAGACCCCAGCCTGTGTCCAAGTGGTATGCTACTGCCCACACTGTCTCTTGAGGGGAGGTAAGAGACAGTGCTAATTGGGGGTTAGTTGGGGGTAAAAAGAGTTTTAAAAGGAGTTTTTTTCCTGTGTGTTGCCCTGTGTACGTTTCTCCCCTCATTGGTGTATGTGTGCTTGAGTGGTGAGGAGTGACTGATTGAGTACCAGCTGGTGTGAATGGTGACTAAGTGGTGTCTGGGTGTGACTGGTAACTAGTAGGTTGAACCTCGCAGGTGATTGGCTCCTGTCTTCATTGACTGGAGATGCCTACCTTCCGTTCTTCAGGTGTCTTCCACCTGGCCACCTCCAACCACACCAGTTCTGTGTCTGGCAGCGTTTTAGTTTTGTATTAAAATGGGTTAGTCAGTGTATAGTAATGGTATTGTATTCTTTTGTTTTCAGTTGGTTGCTGTTTTTCTTTAGGTTAGATACTGTACTTGTCTTCTGTCTGGTCTAGGTAAGATTAAGAATAGTGTTTTCTTTTGTTTAGGGGTTTATGTATTAGCTATGGCCCACCCTGAGGTAATTGACCCATGTTCTACAAATTAATCACTGTTTTGGGATTTAAACAGGTGTTGTCTACCTATGTTTGGGGAATGGGTGGGAGGGATTCCATTTCTGTGTTACACCTGGGGACCTCTAGGCCGGGTCGTGACAGTACAGCTACATGATGGCTGTGTCTGCATGTGGTAGTCTGTGTGTTTGCTTTGGTTTGTCTGCCTCGCACTTCTACCCAATAGAGGGTTCATCTCAGCTCTTGCCCCGCCCCATGTACCTCCCTGTGGCCAGGCTCTACTAAAGCAATGATTCTCAACCTTTCAAGGCCTTGACCCCCCAAAACAATCCTATCTCAACTGGGTACCCCCCACCCTGACAAGCACTTGGAATCGTAGACATTAAATTTAGTTTGACTCGGTTCCACAGATAAATATTGTGAAACTAGTCAAACTACAAGCCCACAACGGCTCACACTGGCGTTGTGAGCTTGTAGATCGGCTATTTTCACAATGTTTGCCTCTTTCTTACGTAATATTTGGTATTAAAAAAGGTCTGCAAAGTCATTAAATTGTCACTTTAGCAATGTGCAGATACCCAGTATACACTTGTACTGTATGTTGGTATGTTTACTGTTGAGTGAGAAAACAATGTTGCACATTAAGCTAGCCATCCTGCGACCCCCAAAATCCTTTGGGAACCCCCCCTGTTCTCAACTCATGTTGAGATCCACTGTCCTAAAGGTCGTCTAAATCGCGCATTGTAACTAAGGGTCATCGGGCCTTCGCCGTCCGAGTTCCTATAGGCTCTTGAATGCTCTACCCGAGATAATTTGCCTCACTGATTCCATTATATCCATTATTATCTTTAACATTATACGTCTTAAAAACGTACGTGTTCCAGAAACCATTCCTGTATCAACTTTTTTGTTTCATTACCTTTTGCTCATCGTTATTTCTTTCATTTGTATTAGCTCATTTAATGTTTCACTTGTTTATTACCTTTGTGAAATTCTTGTTTTTAGATAAGATAAGTTATTCTGCATCCGTTTCTAGCAATATTCTCACCATTTCTTACCATAACCATTTTAGGCATTCTATTTAATTTAAGTTTCCTTAAGTTTTCCTTCCATCTTGTTTTATTTTGTAATGCAACGGTAATCTTCATGTTTGATTCATTGTAATCTTTTTCATGTTTTTCTCATCTCTTTAATGAAAAGCACTTTTTTGTATATGAAAGGTGCTTTAAAATACAAATAAAGTTTATTATTATCATCACTCTATGAAGGTCAAGTCTATATGCATATTCATAAGAAAGTATTTGGCATTATAATTCTTTATCAAACTCTTTATAAATGTATTTAATCATGCATGACAACGTATAACAAGGTTTATAAAGTATTACAAGTGGTGGACACAATTGATTAACTTGAACCATATATAAAGACACATAGAGAACTGCTTATATGTAACACATTATACATTCTAAGTTTTATTATTTAATATATTTAATATTTAATAATATATCCAATAATAAACTTTCATTACCTTGTTAGATTTAAGTAAAGTGGCAGCACTGTATATGGTTATTATTAGGGGTGTGCCGATATATCGTCCCGCGATATATCGCGATACGTTTTCGCGACGATATGTATCGTTTTGGGGAAAAAAAATATCGTTTTTGAAAAAAAAAAAAAAATTTTTTTTTTTTTTTTTTTTTTTACAATCATAATAATCAGGCATGCAAACGGCCCCGAAGTGAAAAGAGTGACAACATGTTTTTTTTTCAGGTCAGGTGTCATACTATTTGGATTCAAAACGGCTATTGTAGCTGAAAAGCTACAAGTTTGCATGTCTGAATAATGCAAAAACAGAATTATTTGTTTGCATTTTCTTTTTTTCTCCTCCATATATTTTCATAATAAAAAAAGTGCGTATCGTATCGTATCGAAATCGTATCGAAGTTGTGAGCCAAATATCGTATCGTATCGTTTCGTGAAATTAGTGTATCGGCACACCCCTAGTTATTATCAATTGTATGACACTATAACACAATTATGGGGACTAGAGGTTTGGGCCGTTTCGCGGCCCTCACATCTAGGCCCGATCATATCACAGTCCATATTTGGCAGTGGTAGCTGCATTGGAAAGTCCTTATGGTTATGACTGATCATGGTAATCGAATAAAAAGATACTGCGACCAGAGAGAAGGAAAGCTGCTGTGGCTAGAATGTTAATATGTAGTAGGAAATGTAGTTTTGTGGCCCTCACATCTAGGCCCGATCATATCACAGTCCATCACAGTCCATATTTGGCAGTGGTAGCTGCATTGGAAAGTCCTTATGGTTATGACTGATCATGGTAATCGACTAATCGAATAAAAAGATACTGCAGCCAGAAAGAAGGAAAGCTGCTGTGGCTAAAATGTTAAGATGTAGTTTTATATTAACCGTACAATATGTAAGTACATCCTATATTATAGCCAGAGCTCTGATCAACAGTCTGTGGCAAGTTTCGGGGCAAATGGAGTGATCGTGTGTTGAGCAACCCCGGACATATTTTGGAGGTCATTTCAATTAAAGTAGTAGGCCTAGGATTTATGAGCAGTATTGGCTGTAAGTAAAGTTTAAGTAAAAAACAAAACCAACTTAAGACATTCATGGAACAAAGTCATTAAGACAAGTCTTAATGACTTTGTTTAAAGAACATGCTACTGTAAGATTAGATTAGATTAGGATAGAGAGAAATTCCCATTCATTTACTCCATAGATGTCAGAAAATCCTTATGTACAGTACTGGAGTTTTAAGTGTGGAATCAAGCCAACCAGCAACGCAATGAATCATCCAATCCAATCCAATCCACTTTATTTATATAGCACGTTTCACAACCAGGGTTTACAAAGTGCTGTACAGAAAATCATGCAAAATACACTGTTAAAATATGCTAAGACACAAAAAACACCAGCAAGGACACACAAAGAACAATAGACATAGACCACAGAAACTCAAGGGGGAAAGCCAAGATATAAAGATGTGTCTTAAGCCGAGATTTTAAAAAAAATGGTGGGGGCCCTTTTAACATGGGGAGCGCATTCCATAGTGAAGGGGCTATGGCAGCAAAGGCTCGGTCGCCTCTGGTCTTTAATTTGGTCCTTACTGTGACCTCGAGACTTAGCTGGCCAGTAGACCGCAGTGACCTTGGGGGGGTATAGACCTTTATGAGGTCAGAGAGGTACTGGGGTGCCAAGCCATTCAGGGATTTAAAAACAAACAATAACATTTTAAAATCAATTCTGAAACGAACAGGTAACCAGTGGAGTGAGGCCAGCACGGGCGTAATGTGCTCACGCCTATCATCATCACCATAACACATTTGATTGTGTTTGTGATTGTGTTTATTCTTCAATTATGCCGGGAAAATATATTTTAAAAGATAAAAGTGTTGACTATTAGTCGTAGTGAGTCATTCCTATTTCTCAAAGTCGCTTAGATTTCTATTAATGCTAATATAATTACACATTTTAACATATTTTCTATTTAGTTTGGAATTAAAACGACTGACGGAGTTGACATGTCATGGTTGGGACACACCAGATGGCAATATTATTTAGTGCATTTATCAAAAAATAGAAAGCTTACCAGAGCTTTCTCATCTTTCCCGCCTTTTTTTAAACCAGGAATAGAGACAAGGGACCTTAGGATATAGCTAAATCCTGTTTATGCTTGATTAAACAATGTTGAGTTGACAACGATCTTGGACACAACTTAAAAGGGCAAACACATACAAAAAAACACATTTTTAAACAAAGATGTACATTCTTACACCTATGTTATCAATACACATGGTTAGTTTTCTTTTAATGTTTTTTTAAAAATAGTTGTGAATCCTTGTCTGATACAAGGGTGTTTTCTGGCAGAGTGCAAGTTTAGATGTAAAAAAAAAAGGAAACCAGACCATTATTATCGTATGCGTATATGTTATTATATATATTGTGTGTTGCATATGCAAAGGCAGAATTGTGTGGAGAAAGGACGCAATTACCAATTTTGCAGGGATAAAAGAAAAAGTAATATAATGACTATAATTACTGTCGGCAGGGAGTAATAAGTAAATTCATATTGTTACTTTTTTTGAGTAGCGAGCTCATTACTGTTCTTGACCTCCTCTGAGGGATAGTAAATCCAACCTGTCTGACTGCTGCTCTCTGCAGTGCAAAGTCAAGGATGCTGATGAACATGAAGGGGGCTAGGCTAGTATAGGGCAACAGAACAGTTTAATAGGCTGTTTAACATGGTGGATCTCAAACCTTTTTGTGTCAAATTGATATATATATTTGACCGTGAAACCCCACCTGAACATGTTTTGTGCCAGGGACCCCCAGAATAGAAGATTTGTGTTAATTAATGGAAAATTATTTTAAAAATTCCAAACATTTTTTTCAATTTGTATTTCTTTTTATCTATAGCAGATACAAGCGCTGTGAGCTTGTAGATCTGCTGTTTTTGAATAGCCAACATATAAATGGATAAAGTGGTTAAAATGCTATATTAACTACTCTTGCTGCGGGACCCCCTGGAACCCCCCCAAAGGACCCCTGGGGGTCTCCGGACCCCACTTTGAGAAGCACGCAAGGTCTAACAGCCTGAAAAATCTCTGGTTTGTTTTGCCTGCTGAGCCTATCAAAATGGCCACCAAAACACGGGTGAGGTGAATGCTGATATGCGGTGGAATCCTTCTCCTCTTCTATAGGAGCCAATCTGAACAAAACAAGCTTCTTTTGGGTTCTTCATATTTGGATTAGACTGTGCATATCAACAATCACCTGTAAAAGGAAAAGAAATATAAGTCTATATTGAACTTTTTTTTACAAGCTATTTACAAATAGATTTGACTTGCTGCAATCTCATAGGGATTTAAAAAGCCACATTTAACAAGAAAAAAACGTTATGCTCTCTATAAAGTCCTCAGTGTCAGGTCCTATGTGGATCTTTCAAGGCGATACTATTCCGATATGTTGGAGAATAGGCGGATGATTTCGAGCAACTTTTCTCCCGCATCAGATTCGGATTTTCCTCCCATAGTCAATGTAGCAAACTCCATAGTTTACCCTACTTTACACATCAAGCACTCTTATGCATTCATGTGAAAAAAAATTAGAATCACACCAGATAAAACTTTTTTTATCAACATTCTACACTGTACTATTGCTATACTATTAAAACAAAAGAAAAAAAGTTGCAATTTGAAAATAATTTGTGAAGTAAAAAAAAAATCTGCCATAAAGGTGTCCTAGGGCGGGCCCATATTTATATTCTGAATAGTGAGCTTGGTTAGAAAAAGCTGTTGGAGAACCTCGCCCTGCTTGACCACCATCTCAGCCCTGGACCGCATGTTCATAGACTCTATCTGGTGGAACTTTCTCTCCAACTCTCCAAGGTTCGTGAGGAGGGCTTCACGCTGCTCATGGAGCTTGTGCTCTGCCGTGTGCATCTGTTGCTCCATGTCTTTAACCGCCTGCTCTGCAAAGCGGACCTTCCTCCCGAAATCACGCTTCTCTTTGAAAAAAGCCTGATTCTCACACACTATATCCTTTCGTTCCCTTTCCCAGCTTGCTTCCAACGCAAGCATCTCCTTCCTGAAGTGCTCCTCCAGGGCACTCTGTTCGTTCCCCCAGTTGATCTGTTTGCTCCTCAGTTGACTCCTGGCGCAACTCAGCTGGGAGTACAGGACCTTGTTAGACATGTCATCCACCTCAGCCATCTCTTTCTTGGCCTCGACTCCAGACATTTTCAGCTTCCCCTCCAAATATTTAATCCTCTGCTGGGCAGAGAACAGCCGTTTACTCATCACCTGCTGCTGTGACACCATACCCTCTCTCTCTGTCTGCCACATGTTGCTTCCCTTTGCAACGGTCGCCTTCCTGAAGTCTCCCATTGGGACTGGCGCGCTCCTGAAGTTTGTGTCGACTTCTTTCTGTCTTCGGTGCACCAACTCGTTGTCCTCGTGCCACGCCTCGCTGAGTGGGTCCTGGATGACATCCCTGGCATGGTCCTCTTGTAACGCCTTGGCATGATCTGAAGCTTTATCAAAAAGAGCCACGCTGGGCGGTCGAGCCACGCTGGGCGGTGGGTTGTGACGACGGGACTTGGTGAATCTCGGTGCGTAGGTGGAAAAGCGAAGCTCTTTGCTTCTCTGTTTGTCGACCGGGTGGGGTATGGGGGTTCTATCTTCCTTGTTCCTGACATAGAGCTCGTTGGCCGCTGCTCTCATCTGTTTTTCCAGATGCTCAGTCCTGTCCATGATTTCAGCCTTCTCGTTTGATAAGAGGAGCTCGTTCGCTGCGGCTTTCATCTGTTTCTCCAGATATTGAATCCTCTGCGAAGCAGAGTTCAGCTTTCCGGCCAGCTGCAGCTTCTGTTCAATCAGACTCGCTCTCTCTCTGAGCCATTTGTTTTCAAACGGAACACTCTTGTTGTACCTTAAGTTCGTCGATAGTGGCCTGGTCTCACGAGGTGGCTTTTGAGCGTCATCCCAGGCAAGGTCATCTTGTAGCACGCTGGCATATTCCGAGGTTTTCGTGTTCCATTTCGGTGCAGCGGTGTCACTCCTCAGATAATGTTTGATATTGCGACCAGGTGGTGGTTGGAACTTCTGTTGCCCCCTTCTTTTTTGCTTTTTGTTCTTTTTCTGTACCTCCTCATCCCTATCAAAGATCGGCAGATTTCCCATATCATCTGCTTTAGCAGAGGACGTGTGGCCCACATTTTTTTCGATAGCTTGCTTTGCTTTCTGGATACCGAGTTCAAACTCCTGCAGATTTGGACGCAGTTTCTTTCCCCTGGTGTAACACACCAGTGCGGACTCAAAATCCCCCATGGCGTACAGTGCCTCTCCCTTACAGTGCAACCCCCGGTAAAAGTCCTTGTCATCTCTAAGAGAGGCCTCAGCGTCTCTCAAAGCGCTTTCGGTATCCCCTATCTTCAGATAGCATGCTGATCGGGAAGCGAGGCAGTTCTTGTCATCTGGCTGAAGAACCAGTGCCTTGGAATATCGTTCAATTGCCTTGACATCTTCCGACATGTTGGCCAATTGCCTCTTTGTGGTAGTTGGTAGTGTTCAACTTATTCTATCAAAGTTCTCCACCTGCCATTCATTGACTTGGGTTCTCTCTGACAGCTTTTTTAATACCCCCCAGCACTAGCTATGTCACACGTCATAATGACGTCACTCAATCTAATTGGGATGCTTTAGAGTCTATACGGTTTTGACTTGTTTAGAATGAGTGACGTAAGGACGGCGCGTGTGATTTCTAGGGTATTAAAAAGACGGCCATCAGTGATTTTCGACCTTTTGCTATTTCAACGGCTTACAGTTTGATATGCAATAGCTTGTCAATAGCTAATCATTTAGCAGGGAACCCCTGGGCAATCCTGGACCCCCCAGAGGTTCCCAGCTAAATGATTAGGTCCATTTGGTTCCATTACACTCTCAGAGTCAGTAAACTGTAAACAGGGGGTCCTTGAAATGAAAAGGTGTGAGAATTACATTAGCTCACAGACCACCCCCCACCTGTTATGTTTTTTCATCTTTGGTACCTCAATCTACGCTGTACAATCCTGCTATTTTAATACTGAGAGTGAGTGTGCAAACCAAATGGACCTGTAATTCTCAAGGACCCCTGGGGGCCATGTAGATCACTGACTTCATGCATGTGGCCATTTCAGCACTTATGTGGGGGCAGCCACATATAGTTGTAAGTCATTAACAGCCAATATTCCCTGCACAAGACACTATAGTATCAATGTCCAGCCAGCAGGAAGCAGCATACTGCTGTAACATCACATCACATCAAGGCTGCCTGGCTGATTGGCTGGCTGGCTGGCCACCCCCAGCCAAATTCTCAGTGGAGTGAATGCCAGCCAATGTTGACTTCAGTCATGCTTTCAGAATCAACTTTATTGTCACATGACAGGCTTACAGGTGTAAAACAGTGGGTGAAATTTGTTTTTGTTTAATCGCCATAGTTTTTGTTATTTATCTTCTCAATGGTCCGGAATTTCATGTAAATGAATAAAAAAAACAGGCCTCTGCCATACATGAGCCTGAAATGGAGATACAGTAGCGTTGGTTTTATTCAGAGGTTTGAATAGGAGTTTGAATCTGGGGTACATGAAGTTACAGAAATATAACACATTTGGAAATAAAATGCCCAGAGACACGTCCTTGGCCTACTGGCAGCATGCACATTACATGGGGAAAAAAACAGACAGGTTTTAAAGGGGTTTCTCACTTGAAAACACTTCTGGGGTCATTTCAATGTCTACTCAGACTTTGGTGTGCACCCTAGACATTTTTTTTAAGTTGCTTGAGTCAATATTTAGACATTTGACTTTTTCACGCCCCCCCCCCCCCCCCCCCCTATATAAACCAATTAAATTCAAGCTCCATTGTAACCAGGTCAACACTAACTTAAAACACACGTCCCTTGTTTTGGTGACTGATATTGTCCTTCTAATGTGTGAGGGGTCTGTTTTTTTCAATTTCTTTTTTCATTTTTTATTAATTTGCATGAAAAGGAAAAAAAAAGACAAAGAAAAAAAGAACAAAGTAAGTGAAAAAACATGGCCCCTCAGGTGACGATCCTAACAGCGATCAAACGGTAATAATGGCTTCATTATAGGCTGTTGTGAGAATATTTAAAGATCCGGATCCGGATTCACGGACCCAGTCTGGGTTGTTCTTCCTAATAAAAATAGCAAAATTAACAGGAAGTTGTCATTTGTATAAAAAATAATAACAGTACCGGGTTTGGTGATTTTCTATATTGTCAGAATCAGATTTATTTGCGTTCATAAATGGGCTAAAGGAGAGCCTCCAGAACCTCTTCACCGTACAATGTAAGTCAATAGACCAATTATTTGTTTATACTAACATTGAGACTGGACGCACAGGTGATTGTTTCACGCAATCAATTCCCAACCTGTTATTTCGGGCTGCGCTGGTTTCAGCACACCCCAACCCCCTCTTGTGTGTTGGCTAGTGAGGCGCGTCCTACCGAGACCTGATAGAATGGGTTTCATTGCACGCATACTGGTTGCACGCATACTGGTTCTTATCAGTGTGACGTCGTCTGTTAAGGGGTCTATGAGGAGCACATTTTGACTGATCAATTTCTAATCAATAGAGCAATTATTTTGGATTTCCTGCCCACCTTTGTAGTTACATCATGGCATGGTAACTACTGCACAGCCCAAACCGGGTTGGACGTGCGGCCCATTGTTTTCAATAGCTTGCTTTTCTTTCTGGATGCAAGATGGAGTTCAAACTCCTGGTGGATTCTAAATCACCCATGGCGTACAGTGCTTCTCCCTTACAGTGCAACCCCCTTGTAAAAGTCCTTGTCCTCTTTAGGCCTCCGTGTCTCTCAAAGCGTTTTCGCTATCCCCTTCTCTTTCCTGAAGAGGAGCTCGTTCAGGGGCTTCAATTGGGTATGGCAAGGTATGGCAGGTGCCATACCTTGGCTCCAGAAAAGAAAGATCATGAATAGTAGCCTAATGCAGGTGTAAGACCCTTGTATTTGTATTGTGTTATAGGTATAATGCATAATTTTCTATGCATGTCGAGGGTTTTGACCCCCCAAAAGAATTTCCTCCACGCGACTTTGCCCAGGATAGGTGTCCCTTATTTTAATCTCTGGGAGTTGGCAACCCTAACCTTGCCATACCTTAGCTTTTGCTGAACTGACGCCACTAAGCTCGTCCGCTGCGGCTTTCATCCGTTTCTCCAGATATTGAATCCTCTCCGAAGCAGAGTTCAGGTTTCCGGTCAGCTGCAGCTTCTGTTCAATCAGACTCGCTTTCTCTCTGAGCCATTTGTTTTCAAACGGAACACTCTTGTTGCATCTGAAGTTCGTCGATAGTGGCCTGGTCTCACAAGGTGGCTTTTGAACGTCATCCCAGGCAAGGTCATCTTGTAACACGCTGGCATATTCCGAGGTTTTCTTGTTCCATTTCGGTGCAGCGGTGTCACTCCTCAGATAATGTTTGATATTGCGACCAGGTGGTGGTTGGAATTTCTGTTGACCCCTTCTTTTTTGCTTTTTGTTCTTTTTCTGTACCTCCTCATCCCTATCAAAGATCGGCAGATTTCCCATATCCTCTGCTTTAACAGAGGACGTGTGGTCCACATTTTTTTCGATAGCTTGCTTTGTTTTCTGGATACCGAGTTCAAACTCCTGCAGATTTGGACGCAGTTTCTTTCCCCTTGTGTAACACACCAGTGCGGACTCAAAATCCCCCATGGCGTACAGTGCCTCTCCCTTAAAGTGCAACCCCCGGTAAAAGTCCTTGTCATCTCTAAGAGAGGCCTCAGCGTCTCTCAAAGCACTTTCGGTATCCCCTATCTTCAGATAGCATGCTGAACGGGAAGCGAGGCAGTTCTTGTCATCTGGCTGAAGAACCAGTGCCTTGGAATATCGTTCAATTGCCTTGACATCTTCCGACATGTTGGCCAATTGCCTCTTTGTGGTAGTTGGTAGTGTTCAACTTATTCTATCAAAGTTCTCCACCTGCCATTCATTGACTTGGGTTCTCTACGACAGTTTTTTTTATACCCCCCAGCACTAACAATGTCACACGTCATAATGACATTGCTATGATTTCTAGGGTATAAAAAAGACGGCCATCAGTGATTTTCAACATTTTGTTATGCAATAGCTCAGTAATGGTTCTCAAGGTGGGGTCCAGGATCCCCAGGGGTTCCCTGCTAAATTATTAGGTCCATTTGGTTTCATTACACACTCTCAGAGTCAGTGGCCCTGCATAGTAAGCTGGGGGTCCTTAAAATGAAAAGGTGTGAGAATTACATTAGCTCACAGACCACCCCCCCACCTGTTATGTTTATTCTTCTCTGGTACCTCAATCTACGCTGTACAATCCTGTGTGTTATTTATTTTAACACTGAAAGTGAGTGTACAAACAAAATGGACCCATAAGGTTCCATTTGCCTACATTCTCTGAGTTACAGACCTGTAATTCTCAAGGACCCCTGGGGGTCCCCAGACCCCATGTTGAGAACCAGTGATCTGGAAGCCATGTAGATAACTGACATCATTCATGTGGCCATTTCAGCACTTATGTTGTACACTCTCAGAGTTAAATAAACACTGAGAGGTCGAACAGGGATCCCCAGGGGTCCTTGAGAATTACAGGTCTGTAACTCAGAGAATGTAGGCAAATGGAACCTATGGGTCCATTTTGTTTGTACACTCACTTTCAGTGTTAAAATAACACACAGGATTGTACAGCGTAGATTTGTACTGGCTTTGCTATTTTAGGGGCGGTGTAGCCGCCCCCTATAAGTGAGTTTTGGACACTGACCAATCCTGCACCGTGATTGGCCAATAGTCTACAACGCATTGTATACCCCTAACCCTTCCATTGTTAATGCAAATCGATACTTTTGCAAAGTCAGCCAATCACATTACAGCTAGTGTCATCACCACTAACTGTAATGTGATTGGCTGACTTTGCAAATTCAGGACTGTGATTGGCTAGCGAACACATGACACATGCAGCCCTATGAATAGCAGTGTGGACTTAAAAAAAAGTAATTTAACCTTTCTTTTAAGTGAGTCATGTTGTGATGACCACACACCGCCCACTTCACACTGGTTACAGTGATTCATTAATAACTTTTTTACTGTAACCCAGATTCTTTATGTACTTGTAACCTGGGCAGTGGAAGTATTTGATAACCGCCTACTTGACGACATACTAGCCATGTTTTTAATTACTTGTGAGTTGTGATGTCAGTCAAAATCATACGGTGCTTATCATTGGTGGTTCTGACGTTTTCATGTCAAGGACCGCAAAATTGATATGCATTTGGCCGAGGACCCCCTCCTGAAAATACTTTGTGCCAGTGACTCCCAAAAGAGAAGATTTCTGTAAAAAAAAACACGTCGACGCGTTGTGAGCTTGTAGATCGTCTATTTTTGATAAGCGAAAGTACAAAATAGGGTTAAAGTGGTTAAACTGCATGCTTGTGATGCTATTTTAACTAATTTAGCTGAGAATCTGCTGTATAAACTAATTTGGCTGAGGATACGCAGTATTACCATAAAGGACCCCTGGGGTTTTACATTACTTTACTACCATTTTCCAAATATTATATTATATGTAAAATCTTGGACAAAATAGCCAATTTTACATCGAGGTGCCCACTCTTCCTTAGTGCCCACTCTTCCTGTTACCATTTTGAGTAACGGGGGCCAGTAGTTATTGTATTCAAAGTTAAACAACGTTTCGACCACTGTGGGTCTTCATCAGGTCTGATGACCTGAAGTTATTAAGTTAAGTCAAGACCTGGTAAGTAAGACATGCAAAATAGGCTGGGCCCCTAGTCTTGTTTTACAGTATACGGAAGGGCTCCCCAATAAATCTTCCCCCAGGGCCAAATTGTTTATACCAAGCGGGGGCTGAAACATGTTGTTATTTATGTGCAGATAGCACCGTAGCTGCTCTTACTATCATTATTATTGATGGAGGCACTGGCAGCAACACTAATAATTTGAGCTTGGTACTCTCGCATCCTGTGTTGAGGGTTGAATAAGAGTAACATGCACTCTTGAAACAGAAGTCCAGAACCTATAAAACTTAATTAAAACATTTGATTGTTACAGTCTGTTACAGTCTACACTCTACAGTCTACAGTCTGATTTATAAATATCTAGCAGCCAGTCGTACAGTGCATCATCATACCATAAAAGGAGGAAACCTCAGTCCATTTTTCTCCCCAGTGGGCTGACATATCTGAATTTGCACATGGGCATTAACCATTTGCATATCTTACTGTCGGGTGGAAACCGCATTTGTCCATAAATGTAGAAAATGCTAAAAATGGCAAAAGTAACAGATCTACAAGCTCAAAACGAGCTTGTGGATCTGCTACTTTTGATGCATTTGTGTGACGCTGTAGTATGATCAAGTAGGGCATTCATTTATGAAAAAACACAAAATGTTATATGGAGATAAGAGGTTTCTGCCCGACAGCAACAATATATGTATGTATACACAAGGGTGGGTAGGATTGAACGGTGTACATTTGATGTATGATTTAAATTTGAGATAAAATATCTACTTTACATTAAAACTTCAGCATCTGCTGTTCCATGTATAGTTCTGTGACACAGGATTCATGTCTCCACTGAAGAAAAGCACACATTTGATTTGTCATAATATACAATTAATCAGTCACTTTCTCCACAGTAAACACATAATTGAATAGAGGTAGTTAGACAATAGAGATAAAACCTGATAAAATAATTTCCAGTAGGCCTACTGTACTTTTACATGAACCAGTGATTTATTTAATGATACATATATATATATATATATATATACTGTATAGGATATGCAGGATCCCACACATGAAATGGAGTATAAAACAAACAAAAACAAATGTCATCTACTGTATAATGAATCCATCTTAATTCACAATGATTCGGGAGGTACTGTATGAGAATAGTAAAATGAATTCATAATTCATAGAAACAACAGTGATAATAATGGACATATTAGTATTTTTTTTTACATATTAGTTTTAAAAGCATTTTTGGCATCTTTGTAAATCTGATTTAGTAATTTATAACAGTATGATTTTTTTTTGTAGATCATTAGCTAACATCAACATGTCAAAATAAGTATGACCCTAAACCATCATACATTAACATGTAAAGACAAACACTATCTTTTCACTATCATTTCTGTGTGTGAGCTGATTGGTCCATGTGGGTCCATCAATATTGTCCATCAACAATTATTGTTTCTGAAAGAGAACGTGTGGAAGATCCGTCAACTGAAACCTTCACGTGCTCGCGCATGATGTTTTCATGGTGTGTTTTCATTGCAAGTGAATGTGTGGGGATTTTTCTCTTCTATGTCTTATTAAGGGTGACCGAGCCATCTCTGTGGCTGGTCCAAATGTATGGAACATCCTCCCACTTGTCAGATCTGCCCTTTCCCTTGACACTTTTAAATCTAGGTTAAAAACACACCGCATTTACCGTAGACTGCTTTCCCATGTTTTTACCTATATTGTCTTAGGTGTTTTCTGATGCAAAGTTTCAGCCAAATTGTCTGATCGGGTTGAAACCTTGCCCAAATTTGGAGTCATGCGTCATACTGTAGATGCGGTATGTTATGTATGCATATATGAAGAAAATTACTGGAGGTGCTTCTTTGGCCTACTGGCAGCGTGCATACAAAGTTTGGCAACACGCAGAAAGATGGACACACAGACTGACCCTCTTATAGACGACTAGCCTAACGCAGAGTTGCGCTTTAGGAAAAAAAAAGAAATAATAATCAACATCATCTTTATACGTATGGTGAAGGGGTGCAATCATTGTCCTTATTTGCCTTGTTCAGAATTTTTCACAAAGTATCTCCTGAGATCCTTCAAATATATATATTTTTAATTGAGTAAATACAAAATGAAATGTGTGTGAGTGACTCCAGATAGCTCAGTCAGAAGAGCACAAGGTTCTGGGTTTGTTCCGGGGCACTGCCAACTCAGCGTATGAGTTGCACAGCTTGGTTAACTATAAATCGTGCAGTAAATACTGCAGTAGGGAGCTGATGGTGCGTGTGTTGCACTCCTTAAAACATAGCAGTGGCTGCACACACTTAGCCCAAGTGCCAATAACGTTTATTAAGGACGCAGAGAGATAAAAGACCAAATAAAAAGTGTTGCGCTCCTCCTCAGCAGTCCATCTCCCGGGGGTATAGCACATTGAAAATGGGATAGACTCCCTCGTTCTCGGCTGATACCGACAATAAGATGATTCATAGATTTGAATCATCTTCATCTGTCACACTCATCGCATCAGTAGTGATAGCTTCACTCATGGTGCCATATCCTGAAGAGCGATATCCCTTCCTCGGCGAAGAGGGCGATGTTGAACCAAGATGTTTCTTCAACAGCCAATCAGAAACCTTGTCAGGTGACCAGCAGTATGAACTTCCTGTTTCAGATGGTGTTCCGCCACTCACTGGAACAGAAGACAACAGACATTTAAAATGATGATATGCAAGAAGTGATGGCAACTGATTATTTATATTATCATCATTATCAATAATAATAATGATGATGAATACAAAAGGAAAATATTACAGACATACGGTTACTATTACAATTTTTGCAAGTTTATTTAACGTGTATGAGCACTAATATTAAAAGAGGAATGTTTATTCAAGTCTAGGTAACTTTTTTCAAGTGTCTAAATGGATGAAAAAAAAATACATTTTGAAAAGTCACAGTAAGAACGATCACATTGAAGTCTGTTAGCAGATCAATAACAGTGATACTCACCACTTGGAGGCAGGATATCCATGCTATCCCTTCTTCTCTTGACGGCTGGCAGGGTTCGTTCTTCTGGCTCCATCACCACAAACTTCAACATCCTGTCTATCATCTCCTCATCTCTCCTTCTACTTTCTTCCTCTCTCTCGTCTTCTCTCAACTCCTCTCTCCTCCTCCATTCTTCCTCTCTCTTCTCCTCATTCTTCTTCCATTCTTCTTCTCTTCTGTTCCATTCTTCAGCAGTGAATGTTTGCTCTCCTTTCGGTCTTTCCAACAGTGTCTTCTGTCTTGTCCCATGTCCCACCATGAAGTGTCCTGTGTCTCTGACAGACCTGTCTTTTCTGGACTCTAAAGGTCCAAAGTGTCCTCTGTTCCTCGTCACCATGTCTTCTATTTTCTCCATCAGCTCTGTTACTTCTGAAATCTCCCACTTGGAGAACTGGAGAACATGGTACCTGTAGCCACATTTCTCCAGGAGCCACTTCAGTGGTTCTCCTTCAGACTCGATGTACTCCTCAACCCGTCTAGCTCCCAGCCACCATCCCCATGTGAACAGAACCAGAGCGTGTCTCCAGACTTTGTCCCCCAGCAGCTTCATGTGTTCTTCCACTGATCTCCTGTCGGCTTCAGAGAAACTGGACATGGCAGAAACAGTCAACAGGACAGCATGGGGTCCAGGAGAACACAGAGCCAGTCCACGTAGAAGAACGTCTTTGATCTTCTGTGATGGAGAGGTAGTGGACCAGTCTGGACAGTTCACCACACTAACGTTTCTTTCAGCAACTTGTCTCTGTCGTCTGACACATTCTGTCTGTAGTTTATTCTGTGTTTTAAACTCCTGGAATATGAGGATAATGCATGTTAATAATTAAACCTTCATTCTATTCTGTCATCATTCCCCTCTCAATCTTGACAGATATTAATTTGCTGGATGTAACATTCTCCATCACTTTGTCTAACATTGCAACAGGAACAAAAAAACAGGGGAAAAAAACAGAAATTAACTATATGGAATAATTTAACAACCTAAATATATCTGACTAGCGTAGAGCGAAGAGCTATTAAATGGAAGTCAACATAATTGCTAACAGAGACAGTTGATTTTTAACAACTGAATTTAAACTAGAAAAAGTGCTCCTTGGAGCACAGGTCTCCGCCAGGACAGGTAGGTTATTGTGGCCTCCTGGTGGCGCTATAATAGGCCAATGTGAAAAGGGTGTCATTTCTTCTTAGGCTTTTCACGGTAATCAGACACTGCATTCATGATTTGTTGATCATAATGTTCATTGGTCACATGATGCTCAAACATTCATGACAGCAGATACTTACACCTAAGTAAACATTTTAGTTTGTTTTATACCTGCATAAAAATTATGCAATATTACTCACCTTGAATATGTTTTCTGTAAACACAGACTCCTGCAGTATGCACTCACCAGCTGTGCTCCTCCCAGACTGCTTTCCTCCAACCAACATCAGTCTCACATCTGGTAGACTCTGATGTTCTCCTGACAGACACAAACTCAACAATCAACACTGATTTGACTATTTAGGGCCTGGATTAATTGGAATTATTACATAAACATTTCTGACTGAACTGACCACAGAGAGTTAGAAGTAATGCATTGCTCATATGATATTAGATGTTATATTACCATATAATCAATTATGTAAATGTAATTATCAAACTTTATACAGGCAGGCAGGCAGGCGGGCAGGTGACAGACAGGCAGACAGACAGACAGACAGACAGACAGACAGACAGACATTTTTGTCACCTTCAAACAGAGCTTTCAGAACAGCTCTTTGTCTGCGGGTCCTGGTCATGAATGTATGGACACGAACCCCTATGTTGCTCTTCCTCCCTGACAACTTCTCTGAAACATCTTCACCAACTTCATAGTGTCCACCTCTGTTTCCTGCCACCATCTCCTCTATCTTCTCTAGCAGCCCTGTGACTTGTGTGACGTCATCTTTCTTCTTATTGTTGAAGACATGGTATCTGTTCCCACATTTATCAACAAGCCAGCGGAGGTTTTCCCCTTCTGTCTCAATGTGCTGCTCAATGCTGGTGTCTCCCAGCCAGTCTCCAGACGTGAACAGTGCAATAGTGTGACTCCACACTCCCTGTGTCAGAAGTGTCATGTGTTCTTCTACTGCTACTTTCTTTGTATTGGTGAATGCTTCATCAACAGGAACCAAGAGAAGAACAGCATGTGGTCCAGGAGGACAAAGACTCATACTGTTCTGGATCTCCAGTTTGTCCATCTCTGAAGTGTCCTGCCGTGTACTGTTGTAGTACCAGCCTGGTACATCTACCACTATCAGATGTCTCCCTTCTACTTCGCCATATCTGACCTGACTGGGTTCTGACCCATGACCAACTTTAAAAACAGAACTTCCACCCAGAATGGTGTTTCCTGTTGAACTCTTCCCAGACCAATACTGTCCCATCAACAGAATCCTGCAGTCAGTCATTCCTGTCAGAGAAAACATTTTTTACTTGCACTGACACTTTTGTTTAAAAGGATCTTGGCTAATAAGCCAAATATGCCTTAATGCATTATAATTTTCCTCTATAACTAACATATACAATTAAAAACACCTTATATTAATATACATAAATACAATACAATATATTATATTGTATTTATTTTAGAAATAGTTAATCTTTCACTCAATAGGGGCAATGCCCGTCGCAAGTTGATGATGTCATTTGCCCATGTGTGGTCTAGCCCTATGGAGTGTACGGGAATGCATGTGCAAAAAAACATATTTAAAATATTGATTTGATGCTCATATTAGCCATAGAAAGTATTAAGTTGTTTTTTATTTTCACATGCATTCCATAAATTCCATGGGGCTAGACCACACATGGGCAAATGACATCATCAACTTTCAAGGGGCATTGGCCCTATTGAGTGAAAGATGAACTATTTCAAAAATAAATACAATATTTAAGGAGTTTTTCATTTTACATTTTAGTTATAGAGGATAATTATAATGTACTAAGGCATATTTGGCTTATTAGCCAGGGATCATTTTAAGAAACAACGCCACAATGTCCATGCTATGCTCTTAATATCAAATGAATTTGACTGAAAATGAACATGAAATATTCTTTGTTGAAGTAAAACATACCAATATCTTTTGAAAGTCCAGTTGTTTGTTTCTGAGCGTCTGCCTTCCTTTGCCCTGCTCTTTTTCTGATAGTTTTCTCCATCTCCTCCAAACCCTCTAAGACATGTTTTTCTGTCTCATAGTGACTAACATTACTAGTCACTATCTGATCTAGCTTCTCCAACAGCTCTGTGACCTGACTTCTATCTTCTCTGTCACTGATGTTAAGAACATGGTAGCGGCCTTTACATTTCTGCGTAAGATATTTCAAGTTATCATCAGATCTAATGAGATCTCTCCCAAGTTTAATTTTGTCTTTATCAGCTACAGTGAACACCACAATAGTATGACTCCACACTCTGTCACCGAGAAGACTCATATGCTCCTCTACTGACATGCCTGTCCCTACATCTGTGGTGTCCAATGGCATCACTAGGAGAAAGACATTGGGTCCTGGAGGACACTGATTCACACTCTGTTGGATTTCTAACTGAGTCCGTTTTGGGGTCAGATCTAGGGGATAAGCAGACTTCCATCCTGGTGTGTTGACTACAGTGACCTTTCTCCCTGACACAAACTCTTGTCTCACAACATTCTTAGCTGATCTTTTCTTTGTGTCAAAACCATCTCTGGCACTGCCCAGGATGATGTTTCCCACTGAACTCTTTCCACTTGGGTTGCGTTCGCATCTTCCCCCGATCAGAACAATTCTCAGTTCTGTCAGTTTGCTGTTCTTGCCTGGTTGGAAAAAAAGGGGAAAAAATAAATATTCATGAAGATCACAGATGTGACTAACCAGTATCAGTTTCATTATTTTGTCAGTTTTTAATCGAACTCACCTCTGACGGAATCTGAGGTTCCACTTGACATCCTGTCTACAGCTGTTGCTTGAACTGCAAAACAATGCAATAAGTCACATTAATCTAATTATGTATTATTATTGCTGTGATTATGCTTAAACAATATATCTGCACACTGGTACATGATGACATAATACACATATAGCAACACAGCCCACTGCAGGATTGTGTCCCTATATGTGATGGTGTTGAGTAATACATCCCCTCTCCCTTCCTGTTCATACTATACACCAGTGAGCCTGGTAAAGAGCAGTGGTAAAGTCCCTGCCCGGAGGTTGAGGGTTTGAATCCACCGTGGTGCAGCCGGCTGTGCCGGGCGTCTGTGTCAGAAGGGAAGCCGGGCGGGGAGTGTGATATTGATCATTGCAGGTACTCCTATGGGCTGGGGCGGCACCTGTCAGTGGGTATAGTGTTGGGCGGGAGGAAGGACTAAGGCTCTGAGTTCTCCCAGTGGGGGCTCCTCACTGGCAGGTGAGTCAGTGGGATAGCCGTGACAACACAGAAATGTGTGTGGGGACTGGGGAGGAATGAATTGGCAAAACAACTAAATTGGGAGAAAAAGGGGGTTAAAAAAAAGGGCCTACTCTAAATTTAAAAAAAATATATACTATACACCAGTGCTTGTAAAAGTGGGGTCCGGGGACCTCCAGTGAGGGGGTTCCAGGGGTCCCCAGCTAAATGCTCCTATAATTTGACAAAGCTCTGTGTGGGTGGTGAGCGGGTGGTGAGCCCAAAATCTCTTCTGCCCGGTTCTCCTCAGTGGATGGAGCAATTGATCTGAATTTGCACACAGCCATTGACCATTACCATGTGCACGGAAGCGAAGCCCGTTATTCGCTTTCCCCAAATGTCAGCTGTTTATTAGCGTTTTTGTGTTCACTGCCTCCCGGGTTGCCAAATCATGTGCGCATATCCCCCCACGTGTATGCTCTACTCTAGTGATTGATAATTAGGGTAATTCTGAGTGTACAAATGGAACCAAATGGATCCATGTTTACACTCTCAGAGTTAGGTGGTCCATGGTCTAATGCATACCAAACTGGGGGATCCTTGAAAATAAATAATTGAGAACCACTGTACTGTACTCCTACAGACTCCTCAGACTTCTACATGAGTAGTATCAACGTCTGCCCACTGGGGGGTGCTTTAGGCTCACTTTTGTTCCTCCACACGCTACAACCAACAGAGGAGTGTAAGGAGATGACAAAATCTCGCCTGCATTGCACTGCAAGTGTATGTGACAAT
This sequence comes from Gymnoscopelus microlampas, assembly GCF_963454915.1. Lineage (NCBI taxonomy): Eukaryota > Metazoa > Chordata > Actinopteri > Myctophiformes > Myctophidae > Gymnoscopelus > Gymnoscopelus microlampas. The sequence goes on along the minus strand of NC_139956.1, from coordinate 34,553,474 downwards.
GTGAACCTTGAACTTCAAACCTTGACTCCCTAATGAGTCACTATAAGACTACAACTAAAAGGCACACATTGGATTTTCAAATACTAAGGTATGAATAGCAGTTTCACAATAGTCTGGAATCCAGACTGATAGCTCTGTTAATCTCTTCTTCTTGTTTCTTTCACTGCAGAAGCAAGGTTATACATTAACATATGAAAACATTATCCTGTCTAAACCTGTGTGATTCCCAGACAATGGGTCAGGTTGGGACCCATTTTGGGTTCATACACACACCCAATTTTATGGCTCGTGAGTAAATTATGTTTTTTATTATTATTTTTTTTTTACATTTGCTACAAATAAATAAATAAAGTCAACCAATTTTCACAGGGATCAAAATTGTGAAAATATAGCTGTTCTACAATAAGCTTGAAGATCGGCTATTTTCACAAATATCTTTTAAAAAAAGAATAGGGTTTAAGAGATTCATAATGTGACACCAAATGTATCTTTGGGAACCGCTGCCCTTTACAAATCAGATGTTATCTGTTGTCTGTTGCTGCAGAATAAAGAGTACAGTAGCTGAGAGTAGACCAATGTTCCCAACTTTTTCCCATGGAACACCCCCTTCCTATATCGAACAAAAGTATGCACGCACGCACAACAAACACACCCACTCACACGCGTGTTACGCTCCACGTAGTTTTGTTTTTGTGTCTGGGATTTCTGTGTCCTCCCTGTAGTCTCTTCCTCTATCATTCCTGGCTTGAAGTCATCAATCATCTCTGCTGTCTATCAGTCATCAATTACCACATCTGCTGCTGATCAACTTGTTACCCGGTCCCTTCCCCACCAATAGTTTTTTCCCTTAACCCATTTGTCAGTCTCTGCTCCCATAACTCCACCTCCACCAATCAGACTCATCTGCTATCCTATAAAAAAGGGCTCTGTTTGCTTTAATCATCATCTCAAGTCTCAACCAGTTCATCTGTCTGCTTGTTGCCCTGTCTATTGTAGCGGAGTCTTTTGTTGTCGTGCGGCTGTAACCTTGTGTTTTGACAAGACAGAGCAATTTTTCAAACTTTTATACTTGCTCTCCTACCTTAAGAAGAGATCCACTAACCTGGTTCCTGTCAGATTTAAGAGAAACATTGGACAATGTACATTCAAGCACACAGCAACTGTAGCATGGAAAGAGTTACCTGCAGACCTTAGGAGTAGGTTACCCCAAAAAATGACTTATTTTCTATCAATTACACAACCCATGAAGCCTTCAATTCATGGAAATGTTTTTTTTTCTTTTTTTCGCATTCCTGAGCCAATAATTTGATGCCTGGCAGACGCTCCGGTAGGAAACTCAATTGACCTGCATTTGAGTCTCATTTTCCATTTTTTTGGGGGGGAAAATGAAAAATAAATAAATACAATAAATAAATATTAAATTAAATAAATGAAAAAGTTATAGAAAGAATACGGTCTCCTCACGTATTAGGAGGGTAGGATGAGTCACCAGAACCAAGGACGGGTGTTTTTGATGAATGTTAAAAATGGAGTTTGAATTTGTATAGGAAGGGGGCGTGTCTGATAACATTAATATCAAATATCTAAATACTGAATCAAGCAACTTAAAAAGCTGTTTGGGGGGCTGACAAAGACGAGAGCCTAAGTAGACGATAAAATGACCCAAATTTGTTTTGAAAGTGAAATATCCCTTTAAGTATAAAAGCACATCATGTAACATGACATAATTTGCACATACATAAAGGACCGCAATGGAAAAAAGCTGCTGGCAATGTATGTATTTTGTTTATTATCAACAAAGAGGTCAAAGGGTTTGACACACACACACACACACATACACACACACACACACACACACACACACATACACACACACACACACACACACACACACACACACACACACACACACACACACTCACACTCACACTCACACTCACACACTCACTAATACTTCCCTTATGAAAAACAGCAAAAAACACGATCTACAAGCTCACAGTGTGTCGCCATACAACGTATTGTGAGCTTGTGGATTGTCTATTTTAAAGATTTTGAGGACCTCTGTCAGCCCAGGGCCCACATAATCTTACTGACAGGCCCCTGGTTGCAGATACATGAGGTGGATGGGGGGGGGGGGGCGACGACAGTAAATGTACACTTTTGTTCCTCCACTCATAACCAGACTGATAACACTGTTCACACTAACACAGGATATAAGGTAACGATCAACCTCTCCCATGCTTACTGCTCCCGCTGACCCCAACACAACATGATCTATGATAGTACGATCATAAAACCTCCACCCACCTACATACAGTACTCTCACGTGGACTGTGCAACCGCACGCAAACACGTGCACGCACACAGACACAGACACACACACACACAGACACAGCCACACGCACGCACGCACGCACGCACGCACGCACGCACGCACGCACGCACGCACGCACGCACGCACGCACGCACGCACGCACGCACGCACGCACGCACACACACACACACACACACACACACACACACACACACACACACACACACACACACACACACACACACACACACACACACACACACTTATCTTGTAGACTCTAAAAATCCATCATCATCGTGTTCTCAAGGCGGAGCATTCTCTTTCAGTCATGTGATTTCTGGGACCCCATACAATATTTGTGTTGTTGAAAAGTTTCAGAAATATTCCAAAATTTGAATAAACACTGCAATATTCAATGTCTCCTTTATTGGCCATTAGTTTACAATATTTTAACTGTAATAAGGGAAAGGCCGTTTTGGTCTCAATGGATGTGGTACACTATGGTTACAAATAATAATAATAATAATAATTTAAAAAGTTACATGTTCATAACAAAATAACACTAAATTGGAATCATGCAATGTTATATCACCAAAATAACTACTGAATATGCAAATTGGTACACTCAATAAATAGTCCACTCTCAAAGTAATACTATAGTAACTATAACTAACTATAAAAGTATACTATAATGTAAACAATTATACCAGCCAATCTAGGCAGTCATTTAGCTTGCAGAGAATTAAGTGCAACTGTAACTATAAAACTGTAATATTATTTCAATATTATTTCAATGAAGATTGCAAATATTGGTTGATTGTTGAACGAGCTGCATCTAGAATGATCTGCTAGATTAATTATAATCATGCATGAAACACAAAGACAAAGCATGCACTTACTTTTTGGATAGACGGACACAGGTGTTCCAAGGGGAAACTGCTCATTAAACTGAAAAATATAAGCTGTTTTCTATGACCTCCGTACTATGTCCAGAGAAGCAGGTTGGGATGTTGTCCAGCAAGTGGACTGTTGGGAAGAGAGGCTACAGTATGCTGTGGAGCTTATCAGCAAAGCTCTCAGTAAAAAGGGTGTCTGGATGTTTGCCAATCTGCAAGTCCTACGATAGAGGGAGCCAGAGAGAGATCTCTGGCATTTACAATAAATGGTCACGGCATTTATAAGAAATGCTGTGACCATTTATTGTAAATGCCAGAGATCGCTCTCTGGCTCCCTCTATCGTAGGACTTGCAGATTGGCAAACATCCAGACACCACAGCATTTCTTGTAAATGCTGTGACCTGATGATGCAATGTACTGTACAGTTTCACATACACAGGCACTTATCCTGGTCTTACCTGCTGCTGCAAATGCACCCTGTTAATTCTACTGTATATTGTATGTAGCCGACTAACATTCCTTATTGTCTCCGCCAGGCCAAAAGGCATGCTTCCGTGTGTCTGTCCGTGCGTGCGTCATTCTGTCTGTGAACAGCTAATCTCCGGCACCGTTGGCATGATCGCAGCGAAACTGTGCACACACACTCCCTGGATCCCAATTCAGAACCTCTGCCCCAAATTTTTCACATGGGCCTGTTATAGCGCCACCAGGAGGCCGCTTTTTGACCTCCTACAGATTTTGTCCAAACAAAGCGTGCGATTTCCGTGAAATTTTGCACACACATTCCCACTAGGGAAGACATGCCACTTGAACATTTTCAAATCAGCCTCATGGTGGCGCTATAACAGGCCGATTCGTGTTTTTACCTATAACTGCACAGATCTGTGTAAAAATTTGTATGTGCACTCCCTAGAGGCCAAGGAAAAAGCTTTGCCCTGCATTTTTCACATCTGCCTTTCATAGCGCCACCAGGATGCCGACTTATGTAAAACACATTTTTGGATATTACTCCTTCAGATTTTATCCAAATTTCACGCAAACCGGTACACATGATCTCTATAGTCATGTGATCAAGACGTATCTGTTTGATTTTTCAAGTTCCATCCTGATTGGCTAAGACTGACATCTAAAGTTTGCAGGAGTGGCCCGTTTTGAACAAAATGCTGTGAATCATGAACGCAGCGTCCGATTGCGGTGAAACTTTGCACGCACATTTGCACTACGTTGAGGAACAAATGCCACCCTTTCAACATTGCCCTATTATAGCGCCACCAGGAGGCCGATTTTTACAAAACACTACATTACTCCTACAAATGTCCAAACATCACGCAAATCGGTACATATTATCTCTTTAGTCAAGTGATCAAGACGGATCCGTCCGATCCGAGCAATTTTTCACATTCCAGCCTGATTGGTAAATTCCGAACATTGCTGGCCCACACTAACCTACCTGACCTGGCGGAGACCCATGCTCCGAGGAGCAATTTTTCTAGTTGGGTCTGTTTTATTCTTGCATCAAAAAAGGAAAAGTAAATTACATGTATTTTTATTTACACGTTTCATTTAGGTGTTACTGACAGCATCAAGTTAGCAACAGTATGTATGGAACACACACTAATATATACTACTATATAATATAATACTAATGTACATACTAATACTAATATACTAATATATGTACAGTATGTATGTCAAATAGACAGGGCATTTACAATAAATGGTCACGGCATTTACAAGAAATGCTGTGACCATTTATTGTAAATGCCAGAGATCTCTCTCTGGCTCCCTCTATCGTAGGACTTGCAGATTGGCAAACATCCAGACACCACAGCATTTCTTGTAAATGATGTGACCTGATGATGCAATGTACTGTACAGTTTCACATACACAGGCACTTATCCTGGTCTTACCTGCTGCTGCAAATGCACCCTGTTAATTCTACTGTATATTGTGTGTAGCCGACTAACATTCCTTATTGTCTCCGCCAGGCCAAAAGGCATGGCGAGAGAGTATGTTTTGCCCCCTGTCCGTCCATCCTTCCGTGTGTCTGTCCGTGCGTGCGTCATTCTGTCTGTGAACAGCTAATCTCCGGCACCGTTGGCATGATCGCAGCGAAACTGTGCACACACACTCCCTGGATCCCAATTCAGAACCTCTGCCCCAAATTTTTCACATGGGCCTGTTATAGCGCCACCAGGAGGCCGCTTTTTGACCTCCTACAGATTTTGTCCAAACAAAGCGTGCGATTTCCGTGAAATTTTGCACACACATTCCCACTAGGGAAGACATGCCACTTGAACATTTTCAAATCAGCCTCATGGTGGCGCTATAACAGGCCGATTCGTGTTTTTACCTATAACTGCACAGATCTGTGTAAAAATTTGTATGTGCACTCCCTAGAGGCCAAGGAAAAAGCTTTGCCCTGCATTTTTCACATCTGCCTTTCATAGCGCCACCAGGATGCCGACTTATGTAAAACACATTTTTGGATATTACTCCTTCAGATTTTATCCAAATTTCACGCAAACCGGTACACATGATCTCTATAGTCATGTGATCAAGACGTATCTGTTTGATTTTTCAAGTTCCATCCTGATTGGCTAAGACTGACATCTAAAGTTTGCAGGAGTGGCCCGTTTTGAACAAAATGCTGTGAATCATGAACGCAGCGTCCGATTGCGGTGAAACTTTGCACGCACATTTGCACTACGTTGAGGAACAAATGCCACCCTTTCAACATTGCCCTATTATAGCGCCACCAGGAGGCCGATTTTTACAAAACACTACATTACTCCTACAAATGTCCAAACATCACGCAAATCGGTACATATTATCTCTTTAGTCAAGTGATCAAGACGGATCCGTCCGATCCGAGCAATTTTTCACATTCCAGCCTGATTGGTAAATTCCGAACATTGCTGGCCCACACTAACCTACCTGACCTGGCGGAGACCCATGCTCCGAGGAGCAATTTTTCTAGTTGGGTCTGTTTTATTCTTGCATCAAAAAAGGAAAAGTAAATTACATGTATTTTTATTTACACGTTTCATTTAGGTGTTACTGCCAGCATCAAGTTAACAACAGTATGATGGAACACACACTAATATATACTACTATATAATATCATACTAATATACACACTAATACTAATATACTAATATATGTACATGCAGTATGTATGTCAAATAGACAGGGCCCTCAGCTGTGAGTGTCTGTCTGTCTGTCTGTCTGCGTGCGTGCGTGCGTGCGTGCGTGCGTGCGTGCGTGCGTGCGTGTATGTGTTGGTACCCCATGCCAGATCCAACACTGTCCTAACCCACCTCCCCTTCTCTGATCAGAACATTTCCCTCTCCACCTTCACTAATACAGTGTGACACTCAATTAACCTTTTGAGAACCACATGAAAAACAAAATGGCTTCTGGTCGCATATTGTGTTCAAATGTGACCTGATCTACAGTCCTATAGATAAACTGAAAGGATAAACTCTCACGATGCTCGAGGTAGTTGAGGACTTCAAAAACTTGGTGCCTGGACTGCTTCATCGGAACAGGATCTGAAGGTCTGGAGGGCACTTGCCTGGAATGCCCTGCTCAGGATGAGGAGAGTGAAGAGGCAGATGTTCGTAGCTACAGTGGAGTCAGTGCTGCTGTATATGGGGCTGAGACATGGACCCTCACTGTGGAGTCAATACTGCTGTATGGGGCTGAGACATGGACCCTCACTGTGGAGTCAGTACTGCTGTATGGGGCTGAGACATGGACCCTCACAGTGGAGTCAGTGCTGTTGTATATGGGGCTGAGACATGGACCCTCACAGTGGAGTCAGTACTGCTGTATGGGGCTGAAACCTGGACCCTCACAGCACAACAGCAGCACCGTAGGAAGCCATTCCCAGTTGGGGGGGATATATTTGTACCGGCCCACATGCACGTGCTCCACACATGCACGCGCGCGCAGTCCTGGATGGCGTCTACACAAGAATGGTATGAATGGCACTTGATGTCACATGGGCAGACCACATCAGAAACGTGGTCCTCTACGGGGGCCTCCTGCGCTGTCATGTAGCCCCACCTCTTTAGATGTGGTAAAAAAAAGGTGCTTAAACTCTTTCCACTCAAGAGACAAATTTGAAGAGAATGGCAGCATCAAAGACCGTCCTGCATCTAATGTGTTTCCTTCTATGGGGAGAAGGTAAAATACCACAAATATTATGTTTTAATTTATTTTTTATTTTTACCTACAATCAAAATAAACAACCATTTATTTTGATATTTATATGTATATATTTTTGTTGCAGTTCATTTTGCTCAGTTGTCAGTGGTTGAACAGCAGAAGGATGTCGGAGACACCGTGACTATGAACTGCTCCGTTCAAGATCATTTCAAGATCTACTACTGGTACAAGAAAAGTTTTGGAGATAAACCTGAGCCATTAGCGTTCCGGAACAAGTACAATAAGAAAGCTACTATGTTCGAGAAATTTAACAATTCCCGTTTCTCGGTGGTCACAGGAGAAAGAAAAAATCATCTCAAGATCTCGGATGTGCAAATGTCAGACTCTGCAGTGTATTACTGTGGGATGTGGCGGGTTACTGAAATTCAGTTCCAAGACGGAATTATGCTCCATGTTAAAGGTTCCTCGTCCAGCATCCAAGCGATTGTCCAGCATCCTCCAGAGAAGAAGCCAGGAGAGTCGGTGACTCTGAACTGTACCGTCCACACTGCTGGTACTTACAACTGTATGGAGTCTGTGGCCTCATGTGGAGAGATACACTCGCAGTTGTCTGGAACTTGGACCAGGCTGAACATTGGCCTGGGCGTGGCACTGGTCCTTTTCATCATCCTGGTTATTGTCTTGTCTTCCATCATCTGCAAGTTCAAACGGGTAACCTGCATTCATAGTGGTAAGTGCTTTAACCAAAGCATTTTAATTTGGGGAATATTGTAAGAGTGTGGGGCCGTAGAGCAGACAGGAAAGGTTCATTCATTGTATATTGATTGAATACTTTATTAACACATTTGAAAACACAGTACGGTAATACAGTAACAAATCTATGTTAAAAGGATAACCCAAAAAGCACTCAATGCATCATGACATACAATTACTTATCAGCAACAACACTAAAACCAATAATAGATATGTTTACTGTGTGTGTGTGTGTGTGTGTGTGTGTGTGTGTGTGTGTGTGTGTGTGTGTGTGTGTGTGTGTGTGTGTGTGTGTGTGTGTGTGTGTAGGGAGACAGTGGGGGGCAGAGGATGCTTACTCACACACAGGGCTCCTTCCGTGGAGCTTTGTTTGCATCTCTGTGCCTTGTTGTCATATAGCATTATTTATTTTTTGTTTGTCTTCTAGGACATTCCCATGGTTTCTCAGTGTCTCCTACAAATACAGTGGTAGGTTTTATTTATTTATTTGACCTAATTCATCTTCTAAAGTTATTCTAGGGCCACAAAGTCCACTCCTGTGTCGTGTTCCTCTGATCATGATTTTCTTGTGTGTTTTATAACACAAGGACCAGAATGACGTCAACCTCCATTATGCTGCTTTGAGTCTCAGCAAGAAGAGCAGACCTGCAAGACCACAGACAAACAACATGGAGAGTGACACTGTGTATTCTGGAGTTAGAGTTAGACAATAGATGAAAAAGGTGTCAAAACAATGACAAAGGACACACCCACAGCTGGGTGCTGGATCAAAACTTCAACAGTAGAAAAATTATAAAATTATAAAAACATTGTGGAATTTGTTATCGTGTACCACAAATACAAATTCTGCAATGGGAGCATCATACTGTGTGCAGAGTTAGACAGCATTGGATAGTAGACAGCCGTGTCGTAGATCTGTTCTATCTACTTTGAGTTTGTGGGGCTCAGCACTTATACACTTATGTTCAAGACCACAGAAGAACAAAAACAAGATTGTGTATGCTAGATAATAAACATAATATATTTGTTACATGGACCCACGGGTCTGAAATAAAGATTATACAGTATATATCTACTATCCACTACCAGGCCCATTGTCCGTGGAGGTGCGGGGGTGTACATAAGTCATAACAGTGGCCCTGATCACTACTTTGTGGGGATTAGCACCCATATACTTATGACTGAGTTAACAAAATTAAGACTTATTATATTGGAGCTTTCAGCTGAGCTTTCAGCTTTCAGCTGTTGAAAAAAACGCATGCAATAGCAATTAATACATAATTTAACAAAACGTTTGATTATTTTTTTATTTAATTTTATGTATTTATAATAATTTTTGGGGGGATGGATCATTGTTCAGAGTAAAGTAGGCCTACCTTGTTTTTTTCCTGTATTGAAATAACATATTAATAATGAAGCATTACTGCATAGACATATTAAGTAAATGCAGTGTGTGTGTGTGTGTGTGTGTGTGTGTGTGTGTGTGTGTGTGTGTGTGTGTGTGTGTGTGTGTGTGTGTGTGTGTGTGTGTGTGTGTGTGAGAGAGTGTGTAGACCGTACAATTTTTAAATCTCTGTGTATTTTTAAATCTCTGTGTTGTTATCAATGTCCTCACTGTATTGCCTGATTCACTGCCTTTTTGCTATTATTTTAAAGTTGCTTTTGCTTTTCTTTTTTGCTTTATTGTTAAATTAGTTGTAACTGTAATTGTATTCTTGCTCTGTAAAGCACTTTGAGCTGCATTTCATGTCATGAAAGGTGCTATACAAATAAAAGTTTATTAATATTATTTTTTTTTTTAAATATTTTTTGGGGGCTTTTTATGCCTTTATTTAGAGGGGGATAGTGAAAGTAAGCTGACAGGAAATGGGGAGACAGATGGGGCGGGGGGTGACACGCAGCAAAGGTCGTCGGGAACGGGAGTCGAACCCGCGACACGCTGTCAGGCTGGCATAGCAGCCTACGGTGCCTGGACCGTCACGCTACGGCCCAGGCCATAAAAGTTTATGTTTAAAGGTTCCAGGGTGTTCGCACTGGAGCCTGTGCTGGTGGAGGGCCCCCTGTGGTGTTGCAAGTCGGCAAGACCATGTTCAAAGAACTTACAGTAACAACTCACATTGAACTACAGTCAATCTGATGCTGCTATTTACTATAACATACCCTTGAAAACGCAAAGCCGTCACAGTCATGGTTTTCATTTGATAAAATATAGTCTTATAGATTTATAACAAAATGATGCTTGATTGGATAATGATATGTCTTTTTTGGTAAGACATGGGATGATGGGAAATAGAAATATCAAAACCCTGTTTGACGGTCATTTGAATAGATTTAGGCTCGGTGCTGAGGCCCATCAATGTGCTATTCATATTTGGGGTAGATCGGATGTTCTGTTCATGATTTGGCGCAAGTGGAGGGCGCGAGTGTGGAATTGGAAACATACTGTAATCTCTGCCTCTTGGCCTGTCGGCCTAACAGAGATAATGCTTTTGAGTGTGTCATGTTCATATTATTCTACATCAGGTACTGTATGTTTTGACGGTGTGCAAAGGTCACAGGACAAGATTGTCATCTCACACAGACACAGCATGGACAAGAAATCTCAGTACTTTCTTCTGATCAGAAATGTTGATGTAGGTTACGCCTTGCAAATTCAACAAAGTCTCACCTGAAAGTTTCTGTTCTCATTTCTGTGTGGTCACAGTTGTTTAGTTTCCGTCGGTGGAAACTAAAGTACAGTGAGGACAGGAAGACAGGTCTGCAACCATAGGGGTTCCTAGAAGGAGCGAGTGCATTTACCGGCAGCAGCATCTGCCGCACGTCCTAAGTCACAGAGACAAAATGTACAGTAAGATGAAGTGTGAGTTTCACATTAGGAGGTTGATTTAAGGTAAATGTGGTACAGGACATCCATTTGTCTGATCATGTAGCCATTAACTTTTAGCTGGTTAGCAGTTATAATTATTTTTGTTAGACTCTGAATATACAATCAGGTAAAAAGCTGTGTTGCTGCACTGTGGTCTGTTAAAAAATTTATGAAATGATGAATCCTCTTGACCTTTAAACAACAAAAATAAAACCACACACCATATATTGCACAAGCTTTATTTTCAACACTACGTTTGCCGTCACACAGGAGTCTTCATCAGGTCCTATTGATCTTTGTTCATCTTTACTGTGCTGTCTTTCATTGTAGCAGGAATCAGAGTAGTGTGCTTTCTCACAGAACCTGCTTGAACCACGAAGACCTTTGTATCTTCCAAAAACAACACTTTAGTTTGTATTATCTAACATTGCTCATCAGCCAAGATCAGTGACAAGTGACTGAACCACATTAACCCATTCAATCCGGGAACGCATCTCTGTCATTTTAGATTTCTTTGGCTATACAAAAATCTACAAGCTCATAGCGCGGCACCAAGTGCAGCACTATGAGCTTGTAGATCTGCTTTTTTTGTGCAAATCTTTGAATATTTTTTTTTTAAAGCAAACATTTGTAAATGTCTAATGTCTCAACAAATGTCTTGATTTTTCAGAAAAAAATATTGTTGCTATATCAGTGGTGCTAAAACTTAGATTATATGTTTTTGGCCACCGATCTCCATCAAAATGTCATTCCAGGCCCCCCCCCCCCAGAAGCAAAGCTCTGAGTAAAAAATGTAGATCTGCTATTTTTGAATAGCCAAAGTGTAAAAATAATGGTTAGCCTATAGCTAACATCTAAAATGACACAGATGCGTTCCCAGATTGAATGGGTTGAATGTAAAATCAAAAAATGTTCTAAAAAGTTCAAAAGTTGAGATTCCACTATGAGACCATAAACTCCACTTCATCCTTTGGTGTCATCATAGATGCGATGCGAGAGTGCAGACTAGCCAACACCAGCTCGGGACTCCAGAAACCCTGCCCTGCACACCCTCCTGTCTAGCATCAGGGTCTTGAGCTCTGCAGTGCTGTTAGCTCCGTTGTCGATCGATATGTTATCATAGATTAGCACCTTTGGTTTATGGATTATAGCATGGGAAAGAGTTGTGAATGTCCACTAATGAATTGCATTTTAATGTCAAACAACACATGCATTTTGAAGTAGATTTTCATGATTAAATGCCTTGCATCAGAGAATCATTGTGAATTTAGGACATCCCACTGTCACACTACACAGCAATCTGCAAGTGAACTTTGGTGGTGACACATCTGTGTCATGAAGGCTGGCATTCTTCTGTTTATAAACCTATTTATAAACAGAATATAAACATAAGGCGCCATGCAAGATAGGGATTATAAAATCTGTGGGTGGAGTTGGAAATAGATGTCTTTAGCATATTCAATTAGAAGTACATTTAAAAAGCATTCTCCGGTGTAAAGGGAAAAATGGCGGGAGCCATATACTGACACCTGGAGGACTCTGGTCAATGTACAAGGGAATGAGAGAGCAAACCTGTTATAAGAAACCATGGTAGATCTGACCAGTCAGGTAGGAGGAGAACCACTTGTTGTCCCAGTGTGACACCACGGTCAGAAAAGGTGTCCAGGAGAGGCCTGGGTGTTTACTGCATCAAATGCTGCAGATGTGTTAATCCATTATAGGACAACTTTGTTTTTTTACAACCAAGGTTTATATTTTAGCTTGTAATTAAGTAAATAAAAGATGGTGTTATATATTTTTTTCATTTACTGCTTTCTATAGTTTTAGCAATTTTCGCGATATTTTGTGTGCGGGGGCATTCTGTCCGGTGGCTAAATATGCCTTTTTTACACAATAAAAAAGGTCCTGTGGTCTTTGATGGCCAGATGTGAGTTATTGGGGGATAGAAGAGCTACTGTAAATAATAAAGAAAACACCGGGTTATAGTGTAAAAAAAGACATATTTAGCCACTGGACAGAATGCCCCCGCCCACTGTAAAAAATATCGCGAAAGTTGCTAAAACTATAGAAAGCAGTAAATAAAAAAATTTGAACACTCATCTTTTATTTAATTACAATCTAAAACATAAACCTTGGTTGTAAAAAAACAAAGTTGTCCTTTAAGACCAGGAACGCATCTGTATCATTTTAAGATTTCTTTGGCTATTCAAAAATAGCAGATATACAAGCTCACATGATCTTTTAGATCTTCTTTTTTCTTTTTTTTATTATCATGGAGTATTTGTGCAAATCTTTGAATATATATATGTTTTAAAGCGAACATTTTTTAACTCCGATCTGTCTGTGCTTCTGGGGGTCTCTGGAACTCTCGGGTGGAAACCTCATAATGTCCAAAATACTTTTCAGGATTCAAATTCTAAAATAGCAAAATGAGTAGATCTACAAGTTCAAAACAAGCTTGTTGATCGTCTACTTTTGATGCTTTTGTGTGACGCTGTAATATGATGAAGTATAGGGCATTCATTTGCTATATCTAAGTTTAAATATGGAGATAAGAGGTTTCTGCCCGACAGCGATAATATAGAGTATGTATGACACATCCACAGTCACATCACACCATTAACATGTAGGCTACAGTATGTATGACAAGTACAGACATGTCCCCCAGCTGTGTGTGTGTGCGCGTGTGTGCATGGCATTTTCGAGTGGTGCCGAAGGCAACCACTCCTATACGTGGCTTTGTCTGTGTGTCCGTATGTATGTATGTATGTATGTATGTATGTATGTCTGTGTGTCCACCAAGCTAACATTGGTCAAGCATCACGTGACACGTGACAATATGTTGAAAGGGTGTGCTTTGATTGGCTAGCGAGACGCATGACGAAATAGAGCCCTATAAAGAGGTGTGTCACTTCGAAACATTGTTTACATGTTTCGAAGTGACATCAGTGCCATCAGCCAAGCTAACATTGGACATGTTAGCTTGGCTGATTGAACATGTTAGTGTTGTATATTTCCATATGTTAGAAGTACTAGGATTACAAGTCACTTTGTCCTGTACAGACAGCAGACAGAGAGGAGCCTGGTGGGGGTGACAATTAACATTGCCTATTGTTTTAGTTGATAGACAGAGCGGCTATGCATTTGAGATCAAGGCTGACACCCTTCCCTTCCTGGCTCCATTATAGTTGCAAATGTGTGGGGCCAGGGAAGGTGGGGGCTCACCTTTGAGGGCTGTCACACCCAACACGTACCTCCTCTTATTCTCTATGTGACCACTGCTATAAAAGATGGACTCAAATGTAAGCTAGGGTGTGTGTGCCAGTCAGGGCCGAAGGGCCGACGGTGGGGACCTCAGGGTCTCCATAGAAAGCTGTTGATACTCTGTTTGTACTGCAATAAATCGGAAGAAGTAACCTCACTATGGAGTGATGACTCAAATCCATTCTTCCATCAGTCCTACACATCTCTGGAACATCAAACTATCTTTACAATATGGCGTTGTTGGCAAACTTCAATAGTGCAGTAAAACCTGTAAGTCTGTGGTTTTAAAGATACCACATTAGCCAAGCTAACATGTTCTAATCCTTAGATGTTCTAATCTAAGAATCAGAACATTTCTAGAAAACTATGGTTAAAGATAGGGTAAGTGCTGGAGACTTGTGCTCCGAGGAGCACATTTTCTAGTCTGTTTTCTATGTCTGTCCACAAACATTGATGACAACATCAATACGGGGGTCAATACGGGGCTCATCAAAGGCACCACTCACGTCACACAGGGTGTGATTTTTTTATTTGGTTTAAAAAGCAATATTAAGAATTTTGAGGTGACACTGGACATCTGTATGTTTTATTTTGACAAAAAGATTTCTCCTGAACCCTCACACTGCTGGACAACTAGCTAATACACTGATGCGATTTAAGATTTTCCATTCTTCATGCACGTTCACTCATTTATACTAATAATATAGCCTATCTTCTGACCAGGCTATATTATTATTCTGCTAATAACATTGACCTCTATAAATTATAAAAACAATAATGACAACAAGAACAACATGTTTGTCACTCTGTTTACAACGATACTGTTATCAATGGCACAAAGAGTTGGACTTTCAACTGGTTTTAATGGAAAGAGTCCACTAATATCAGGACAAAATAAGCTTCATTCTGCTTATCTATATGTAAATCAAGGGCTTTTCTTGTGTGATTGCGGCCCCTAGTGGACTTCATGAATTCCTGCATAGATAATCCTTCATACCCCAAACGGTTTCGACAAGCCACAAAACCGGCCTCACAACAGGGGTGCAGCGGCTGCAGCCATGGGTGGGCCTGGGTGGGCCACCCATTTTTTGTTTTTGAAAAACACCTTATGTCACCATGTGGTTGCTTTACGTGCGGGCTGTGGGGGAAGGGGTGGAGGTAGCCTACTGTCGCAAGATAAACACGAAGTTTTGTTAACACGTCGGCTTTTAATCTCTGCATAAGGATTTTAAGGATGTTGTGCTTATAACGCTTACAAGAAGATTCCCTGCAGTCATGGATTACTTTGTTGGAACTCGTGGATTGATGGATAACTTTTAATGAGCTCCTCCTGCTACAACAAGTGGAGAGGACAACAACGTCACACACGTAGGTTAATCAATGCTAATTTTTAATCTGATGCCACCCGCCGAATATAGACATCTACACTTCATGGGGATTTTTTTCCAATTTAAAGGGTTTACCCCATGGCCACGGATGTTAAAATTCCATTCGGGTGGGTATAAGTACCCGTATCTACCGTATTGTTCAATAAAAAGCATTTTAATCCGTTCGGCGGCCATTTTCTCATAGTTATAATGTATCAGTATCAGCAATACACCTCCAAACCAATAGGGTCGCGTAGTTCAAAGGAGAACATTGGGAAAAAATGGCCAACGATCGGATTAAAATGCTTTTTATTGAACAATACGAAAGATAGGGGTACTTATGTGGGCCCGAGTAGAATTTTAACATCCGTGGCCATGGGGTAAGCTCTTTATTTGAAATCTGAACGTTTATGTAGATGTACGGGTTGGTTGAAGTTCAGCCACGACGCTCGTGACGGACGAGCAATCCATGGACTGGTGACGCGAGGTTAGGGCAAGCCAAGTTGTTGATGGAAGTTGTGTTGTTGGTCCAGTAGGGGGCAGTCTTCCCTCTGATTGATAGAGACCTGCTGTAAGATATCATGATGAGACTTTAAACAGAGGTCCTGATTCACTGTGGTCATTACTGGACTTAGAGCAGTGGTGGAAAAAGTACTCACATTTTTACTTAAGTAAAAATATCAATACAGCAATGTAGAAATACTCTGTTACAAGTAAAAGTCCGGAATTCTAAATTTACTTGAGTTAAAGTACCAAAGTATTGGCTTCAAAATGTACTTAAAGTACCACAAGTAGAAAGTACTCATTATGCAATGTCTAATTTCACAAGTTTTGTATACATCTTTTGAAAATAGCAGATCTACAAGCACACATTGTGAGTGTGTAGATCGTCTATTTTCAAATGGCCGAAATGTATATAGGGCTGAAGTGAATACTGTTTGTTTTGTAATATTAATCAAAATCTACAAAGTAACTAGTAACTCAAGTTTTCATATAATTGTAGTGGAGTAAAAGTACAATATTTGCCTCTGATGTGAGTAGAAGCAAAAGTTCAGAAAATTGGAAATACTCCACTGAAGTAAAAAATCTGAAGATTGTACTTAATTACAGTACTTGAGTAAATGTTCTTAGTTACTTTCCACCACTGGACTACAGAGCTAGTCCACTAATGCCCACGTAGTAGAGAAAGGAATGTGATCTAAATACTGTTTCCATGTGGGAGGAACAATCTGCTCAGGTCTGGTCAAGCTACCTTTGGTCCATCACTGGAACACTTTTCAACTGAGCTGAAAAGTGTTCCAGACATTTATGGAAAGCTAATATGTCCTAGCCTGGGATCCAGACAGATTTTTTTTTCTCAGAAAAAAAAATCTGCCGAACCTAGTGAATCAGGCTGGATCCCAGGCTAAATATGTCCCTCACTTTCCAGCATCTCAGCAGCTCCACTTTGTAGGACATTGTAAGTTTCCTGCTTGTCTGCCTGCTTGTCTGTACTATACCAGTACACGACTACAGTACAGTGAAACCTCAGAGAATATTGTTAAATTACAATGGCATGCGGCTATGAGACAGATCGGTTGACAGGGTTGATCAAAGGAGGATATATTTAACATATATTTCTACTCTGTGGGGAAAATATTTGTCTTTTCTCAGTATATTGGGGTGACATGTCCTAGGAATGAGTGGTTATGCCCATGCCTGTTGGGGCCTGAGTTGGCCCAACCACTGCCATTACTCCAGTATTGAGGAACTGAAACTGTTCTATTTGAAAATGAATTATTATGTCAGTTGCTTCTCGTGTGAAAATACCTTAGACTTGACTTGATAATACATGGCTGAAGTCTAGGTCTAAACGCACGCACGCACACTAAACTAAACTAAACGTATAACTATACCTATAACTAAACAGCAGTTGAGGCAGTCTTTTTTCGTTTTCTCTTAAAGGATTTAAAGCTTGTCACTATTGTAAACAGTGTGTGCACTATATCAGCCCACATAAAACATTAAAAAAAAAATCATAAGAAACAAAATCTGTTTTCCATGGATACCATAGGCCCTTGCAGCCATTATGGATTTCCTTAAACATTGTCCATTATTAAAGGAACCACTCAATAAGACCCTCTGAGTTTCTTTGCTCTTCCTTAAATAATGATGACAATAACTACTAACTATAATCTTTTACTGAAAATAAATAAATAAATCAATGCATATCATATGTATTTCCAAACTCCTCAAATGTGTGCACAAATGGTCTTTGGAGCCATGTGTTGACTTATCAAAAATTCCTATTCAATAACACTTTGCTATAATGGGGATAGAAAGTTTGTGGGACATATTGTGTGCCTAACTTGTTACTTTGAATTAGCAACCTGAATTAAATCAGACATGCCTGCTTTATTACCGACCGTGCCTCTCAACCTTCCGGTCTCAATCATAAGATCCAGTTACATAGCAATGTGCCTCCTTGTACAACCCTTATACCTGTTCCTGGCCAAGTGATCTGATTAACCAATACATGACATGACACACCTATTTGATCCCAGCTTCTTTAAATGAACAACTCTGTTGCATGCATTGTATCTGTGACAAACATGCGAGTAATATACATTTTCTTTCAATGTAAATTATATGCTGCACAGCAAGGCACTGTTAATAACACTGTATAGAGCTGTTTTCCATGTGGGTGGTCTCTGCGTACATTCTATGCATTGTGGTGAGAGGGTAGAGGCTTGACGCAGATGTGGCGATACTCACACCACCTATGTTAACTTGAACATCTACTTCCTGTGTAGTGTGAAGTGACAGAGGGACAGCCTGAAGTCATAATGGTTCTCTGATATAAGAGCAATAATCAAAACCTCAAATTCATGTGTTGTTCGACATTTACAAATCTATCCAATGCTATAATCCATAATCCAAAAGCTGTAATCTACAAAATAACAACAAATGATTACTAGTGAGTTCATAACTCACAGAGTTTGATTTTGCATAATGATCTATTATAAAACATTTTTTGATGATGATGTTTTTGGAATTTATAAATGTCTTCAGTTATGTAATCAGGGTGTGTGTGAAAGCAGGATACAGTATAAAGCACAGTAAAGATGAACAAAGATCAATAGGACCTGATGAGGCCTCCTGTGTGAGGTGAAACATCGTGTATATACATACACCACACAAATCATTTCTACATTGATAACACACCACAGTGCTGTAACACTAGTAACAAAAAGTAGGACATCTTGTGAACATATATTGTCTATATACGCAGTAGGATGCTGAGCCTGTGTGGTTGCAGACCGTCTTCCTGTCCTCGCTGTACTTTAGTTTCCACCAACGGAAACTAAACAACTGAGGCCACAAAGAAGCGAGAACAGAAACTTACAAAGGGGTGTAACAGAAAGAGGGGGGGGGGGGTGCAGTGGAAGATTTTCACTATTGCCCTGCTGGTTGGTGCCCAGTGTTGCAGCACTTAATGTCCTTGCATTAACCCAGCACTGGCAGTGGTCAGCCACAGAGAAGAACCCAGGGACCAGCTCCAGCTCTAAGGCCAGTGCCTTGCTCAAGGGCACTGACACACACACGCACGCACGCACGCACACACACAACCCTTTGTAAAAATCACTCAAAATCATTGTACTAGCTACTCTGTCTCTGACCAGTGATGCCCCCCCAATTAGAAAAAATGTAATCCAAAGTTTTGTTAAAGCAATTTATTAATTGCTATTGCATGTATCATTTAAACTTACAAATCAAGCAAATTTGATCACAAGGTGAAGCTACAGTATAATAGCATATGATTTGTCGTGTGCGTGAACGCCGTCATAAGTGTATGGGTGCCTAGCCCCACACAGAGTAGATAGCAGTGGACAGTTAGATATCTGTTCTTTTTTTTTTTTTCCTTATAATTTTTATCCCGCGATTTTGTAACCCTTATTTTTCACCCGGTGCCAATTTTTTCTAAGTGATCCTGGGCGCTACACTCCCCTCACCAGCCTAGGGAGGCCAGGGCCGAGCTCATGCCTCCTTCAATGCATGAGAGCCAACTGACCTTCTTGTCACCTGACAGGGGAGAGTTTCCCTGGTTGGACGTAGCGCGTGGAAGGAACACGTTATTCCAACCAGTTCCCTTCCCCTCCATCAGGCGCCCCGGCTGTCATAGGGGAGGCGGTATATAGATATCTGTTCTATTGTCTGACTCCAGAATACACAGTCTCTCTCTCCATGTTGTTTCTCTCTGGTCTTGGTCTGCTCTTCTTGCTGAGACTCACAGCAGCATAATGGAGGCTGTCTTCATTCTGCTCCTCGTATTAAAAAAAGAAGAAAAGAGAACAAGAAAATCACAATCAGAGGAACAAGAACCTGGTGTGGGCTTTGTGGCCATGGGAAAGCTTTAGAATATAAATTAGGTAAAAATAATAAAATAAAATACAAATAAATTAAGAAAACCCCTACCCTTGTGTTTGTAGCAGTCATGGAGGAACCAAATGAATGTCCTGAGAAGCAAATATACATAATGTTATTAACCTTTCCTGACTGCTCTATAGCAGTGGTTCCCACACTTTTTAGCTCAAGACCCAAACTAGTGAAAATAGCAGATCTACAAGCCCACAACGCAGCTTTGTCAGCTTGTAGATCAACTATTTTCAATACTTCTTAAGAGTTTTCAGCCGAATCCTAAGCCTTTTCTAATTTATGGAATTTCTTAGATTTTCTTTCATTCATTTATGATTTATGAATTTTGGGGGGAATTATTTGAAAATGTTTTGAAGAAACATTAATAACAAACAAACGCAAACAAAAAATAAAGGCATATTCTACGGTACTAGCGACCCATAAAAATGCATCTGCAACCCACAAATAGGTCCCGACCCACCGACCCCCCCCCCCCCCCCCCTGAAAATACTTTGGTTAAAACACTTACCACTATGGATACATGTTTCCCATTTCAACGAGTAGATGATGGAAGACAAGACAATAACCAGGATGATGCAAATGACCAGCACAATGCCCAGGAAAACCTTTGCTTTGTCTGTAGAGAATTAGCACCAGTAAATATCTATTTTCACCTGTCTTTATTTCATTAGTAAGGCTGCCTGCTCACTAACCCAGGCATACTTGCAAAATTATAGATTACTTTGTCATAAGCCAACAATAGTACAGTTGAAATAGTATCATAGGTACTGAGAATACAATTAAGTGATTTTACCTGTACCTCCAGCATCTGGCCTAGAAGTATTTCCAGACAGTATCTCCCCACATGAAGCCACAGCATAGTCAGTCCCAGCAGTGTGGACGGTACAGTTCAGAGAGTCTCCAGGCTGGACTGACTTCTCTGGAGGCTGCTGGACAATGGCTTGGATGCTGGATGAGGAACCTTTAACATGGAGCATGATGCCTTCTTTGAACTGAATGTCAGAATACATTTGCATCCCACAGTAATACACTGCAGAGTCCGACAATTGCACATCCGAGATCTTGAGATGATTTATTCCTTCTCCTGGGACCACAGAGAGACGGGAATCATTCTTAAATTTCTCGGACAAAGTAGGTTTCTCATTGTACTTGTTCCCGGATGCTAACAGCTCAGGTTTATCTCCAAGACCGTGCTTGTACCAGTAGTAGCTCTTGAAGTTATCTTGATCGAAGCAGAGCAAAGTTACGTTGTTTCCAGCATCAGCCGTTATGACACCCTTCTGTGGTTCTAGCACTGATAACTGCACAACGTGAACTGGAAAAATAAATATAAAAATATGAATAATAATAGAATAATTTGGCAATGGATTTTTATTTTGGTTGTTTGTTAAAAAAATATATTGTCGCATCTTACCTTCTCTCCATAGAAGTAGACATATAAGATGCAGGATGATCTTTGATGCTGCCATCATCTTTGTCTGTCTTTGTCTTTTGAGTGGAAAGCGTTTTCAAAGGTTGACCACATCTTAAGAGGTATGTGTGGCTGTGTGTGATTGGGCAAACTGTCACTGAGAGGATGACACAGGGGTGGGGGTGGTAGTGTTGGGGACTTGGCCTACTGTACTGTACCATGACCTATACCTATCCTAGGCCTATATCCAATTGATCAACAATGTCTCTGTGCACATGCATGAGTGCAAGCTGTGTTGCTGCTGTTCCTCAAACAGGTGTTACGATGTCTGAGTGGCTAACAACAAAAAGCATCATGCATTATGAAGGTCAGATGACACTGCATGACATTGCATTAATAAAATGTTATGTTTGTGAAGACTGTGTGTGGACTAGGTGTGCAAAATTACATACACCATGTGTGCTGCATGGGCAGTTGTTGATTCTGAATCTGTTCATGTTGATCTCTTTGCAACAAGAAGTGTTGCCATGTGGCTAAAAGTAATTGCCAATTTGACTGAAAATTTGGAACCTAAGATCCACTCACTGAAATCAAAATTAAATGAAATTAAATGAAATTAAATGAAATTAAATTAGACTCGTGAACGTGCAGGTCCTCTACTATCCACCAGAGGGTGCTGCAGCACTATCCACACCCCTATTTTACACTTTGGTGGCTAACTCATGTGTGGATAATATTGTTATTGTCTACTAGACCATACCCGTAGGGGAATATGAGCACCCAAAGTGTGCAGTTTGGCTTATGCGCCGAGAACAGACAGTTTATCAGGGATCGAAAGTGAGTTTGTACTATGTAGTGCAGTGGTTCTCAAACGTTTTTATGTCAAGGACCCCCAAATTGACACTTGTTAGCCCGCGGACCCCCATTTGAAAATATATGCCAGGGACGCCTCCCCCCCAACCACACACACAGCACGGAGAATAGCGTAGGCATGTTACTCGCCCGCCCCGGGTCCCGTCGCTAACACACACACACACACACACACACACACACACACACACACACACACACAGATCCGTAACGGCCGATCGACACCAGGCTTTTCAAAGCGAGCGTGTGCGTACAGCGCGTTTGTTTAGATCCAAGTGATTATCAATGATAGCGGCTACACCAGGCGCGCGGATACGCGAGTCGCACATACGCAGACTTTTAAAATAGGACTGGGTCTAAGTGCGCGTGTGCGTATGTGCATCGCGTGTGCGAAAAAAGTCTGGTGTGTTTACTTTACACAGTAAGAATTGTACTCAGAGAGTGGGCGGGGTCTATGGTGCAGCGTCGGTGTTGCCATGTCGGCCTACTGTAAGCGGTTTAGGGGCAATATTGGTGGTATTGTGTTTTGGCGTTGGTTGTGAAAGTGCAGGTGGGTGTGGGGACGCGTTGTGAGCTTGTACATCGGCTGTTTTCCAAGAGGCAAGGTATATGTGTGAAGGCGCTTCGTTTGGCCTTCTTTTCATAGACCTTGTTGCTTGTAGGGGTCGTTTGGTTTGGCCTTGTTTTCATAGACCTTGCTGCTTGTTTCTCTCACAAAACCTGGCAACGACGCATGCGCAGTTTGATCAAGAGTCGACCCAAGACACAAGACAGCTACCACCGTCTGTGAGGTTACTAGAATTATAGTAGGATACCAGTGAGTGGGGTCTAGAGGCCCCCACGGTCCTTAACGGGGTTCCCCCGTGGGATCTCCAGATAAGCCTTGTAAGCTTGTAGAAAATACTGAAAAAATCTTGACAATTTTCAAAAATAAATGTTAAATATTTAACATCTTTAACACAAATGTTTGCTTAGAGTTCCTGGCACGAAATATTTTCAGATGGGGGTCCAGGGCTAAATACATCAATTTGGGGGTCCAAATTAGGGGTCCCAGATGTATGTTTTTGAGGGTTTTGAGAACCCCTGGTCTATACCACGTTAAAGGAAACATGAATTCACCTAGCCACCATAATACTTTGCCCTCTTGATTGTACCTGAACCCTATCAAATGCAGGACATTCTATGCTTTTACTTACTGTATCAATTTACATTAATTTAACTTTCAACAATGATGATGTTGATGTGGTTAAGCTGTATACTGGTAAAGTAGGCCTACTCTTTCGGTGTGCTATAAGGAAATACACTATATTGCAGTATAATGTCCATGACCAGTACTGTACTGTACTGTTTCAGTGTGCTATGTAAGTTTTCCTCCAATGACTGAGATAGATGACACACATCATTCATTCAAGATTTATTTATTCTCAAAATTACACTGAGTAGTTAAACTCATTTGCGGTGTCGTGGAGTAATACAATGTATTCAACAACATCACTGTTTCCCCTTTTTTACACACTGATGTCTCTCAGACATGTAGCTTTGCAACCAACTGCAAACATTTGTGTCAAAGCCAACACTACAGAAGAGAATGATGAACAGTGTCAAAAGCTTTTGATAAGTCTACAAACAGGGCAGCACAATGCTTTTGGTTATCTAGGGCTGATACTAAGTCATTTACTACTAAGGTGGTGGCTGAGATTGTGCTGTGTTTTTCTCTAAAACTGGATTGATGTGGGCTTAAACCAGAATGTTTTGAGAGAAAGGTTTTCACCTGGTTATTTACCAAGGATTCCATAATTTTTGCTAAGCAGGATAGCTTGGAAATTGGTCTGTAATTAAATCGCTTCTATCCCCTCCTTTATGCAGGGGGGTTACATGGGCTGTTTTCCAGGCAATAGGGAATGTGCCTTATAGTAGAGAAAGATTAAATATGTATTATTTGTTCAAGTATTAATGGTGTAGCTAGTTTAAGGAAAATAGGACCCAGTCCATCCTCTCCAGTTGATTTCCTGCCTGTCTTACTGCCTGCACCTGATAATATCCACCAATAGGGGGCCCGAATAGTTGGTGTCACATCAATTGCCTGCATTTACAAAATGCCTGTTAAAATCTTGGTGGATCTCCTTCTGTTCAGTTAACAAGCAATCATTACTTTTAACTTCTGTGGGTAAAGATGTTGTAGCCTTGCCTTTATCAGAATTCACAGCTTTCCAGAACTTTGATGGGTCAGTGTATGAACGATCAGATCAAAATAATAATTTGACTTAGCTCTTGCCACTTTTCACTGCAGAAGTACATTTGTTTCTGATTTGTCTAAATGAGGCCCAGTGTGATGGATCTTTAGATTTGCAGGCAAGTAACGTTCTATTCTTCTCTTTGAATTGACCAGGGTGATGAAATATCTTTTATTCTTAGTTTCATCAAGTAGCTGACATAAATTATTTTGGTTAAGTTTAGGCATTGGGTGATATCTGTAGGTTGTGCTGCGGTGGATGCGGTGTAGTGTAGGATAATAAGAATAGTCAAACCCTCTATACTTATTAAACTAATACTTAGTTGAGCGCGGTCAGCTCTGGGTAGTGTTACTAAATTTTCATACTCACCATATCATCAATTCATGTTATCTCATTTTATTACACGGCTTGGTTGAATGCTTGATTCTGATTAGTCAATCGCTGAATTCTGCGGTCTGTTATTTCTTGATAATGACCGATGTGCTCAATAACTGTCTAGCTGTCCAATCAAAGACTCAGAGCACCTGGCTCATATCAACCTGCACTGCTTGGTTTAATGCTGTATTCCAACATGACAGCCATGTAAACATACACACCATGTCATTTACAACTAAACGTTGCTCTCAAGAATGTTTTTGAAAACATTTGAAGTGAGAAATAGACGATGCAATAACCGAAACGTGATTCTATTTGATCCACTACACTTCCTTGTTTACCGTGGTGCAACAACGGCAAGAATACCAAAACGCTCGCCCCAAAACACAGTGGTGTCACATCAATTGCCGGGGCAAATCTGGCGGTATTATAGGCAAATCCGGCGGTATATAGAATGGGGACCTTATTTATAGTTATTGTATTTTTAGTGGCTCATAGGAATAGACTACGTGACAACCAGGAACAGTCTGGTGACCACCGGAGAGACGGTTGACAGCCGGAATGTAGACGGCACCTGGGAGCAGTATGGGTTGGCGCCCCAGCCTGTGTCTTCTGTGAGGAAGAAGCCCAACAAACCCACGGTGAGGCCTTTAAGGAGCGCCTTTCAGGCAAGCCGCAAGTCTTTTTCTGTCGTATGTCCTTAGAACTTCAGCTCCGTTGCAGCAAGCCAGTCCAGTGTGTCATTGTCTAGGTCAATTAAGCCACGATCACCATTAGGTGGCCGGTATTTGGGGCAGCTGGTCATCACGTGTTCCACAGTCTGTAGTGGATCCCCACATTCGCAATGGGCATGGTCGTCCAATGTTTGGCCCAATGTTTGGAACTATAGCCCATAGCAGCCCGCTTTGTGGCGAGATCAGAGCTCTTCTACACTCTGGTGTCCAGTTAATAATAAATAATAATAATAATAAACTTTATTTGTATAGCACCTTTCATGACATGAAATGCAGCGCAAAGTGCTTTACAGAGCAAGAATACAGTTACAGTTACAACCAATTTAACAATAAAGCAAACACAAATAAAATAAAATAAAATAAAATAAAATAAAATAAAAGCAAAAGCATAAAACAACATTAAAATAGGCAGTACAGTGAGGACTTAACGAAAGCAAGTTAGTCCCCCAGCCTATCCCAGTGTTGATTGTCAGTTGAGTTCACCTAGTGTCTAGTTAGTCCATGGATATTATATGCCCCTGTGTATTCAGTTCCTTATCAATTAGTCGTCGTTAGAGATGGGATTTATGTCTCTTTTAAGGGAGTCGGATCTTGGGTATCCGTTCCTTTCAAAGAGCCGTTCAAAAGTCTAATTTATGGCTCATTTGTATCTAACTATATAAATGCCGAGCAACTTCCGCGCCCTCGGTGGTGACACCCCACAGCTCTGTGATCGACTAAACACAACACCGTCAGACCACATGTCGCCAACACTGTCGCCACGGCGGGCGGCCTGAATTTACGTTTCGCGTAGGGCACCTGGCATGCCTCACTACACCGTTCCCACCTCGCAACATAATTAATTCTACTCACCAAATGTCGGACACAACGGAAGTGGAAGCAGCTTCGTACCGTTTACCGTGCGCACGACCTCATCACCACAACAGCAGGCAGCCGCTGCGGGTTTTTTTTCCTTTTTTTCCAAACTTTTTTTTTGGTCACCATTTTCTCCAGGCACCATTTCTGGTGTAACGTCGGGTGTTTCTTTTCACCAGCCAATCACCTTTCACGTTGCCACGTCCGTTGCCACGTCGCGCTGACGTACGCTAAACAAGCGCTGCCGTGCGCACAATGCAAACGAGCCCAAAGGCGCGCAAAAATAAGCCGACCAGTGCTTAGACACAAAGTCAGACCTGGCAACGCAGCCTAGGCCAATCATGTGTGAGAGATCTACAAGCTATGGGGCAGAGACGCCACCGTATCTTAGCAACAACTACAGCGCTCACTCTCATTGGTCCTGTCACGCTAAGAGCAGTCTCCAGACAATGGCATCGCAGACAGCTTGCTGTTACTGCTGTAGCCATCACAGGCAGTTGCAGCACGACGGACAGGGCGCTGTGATAGCTGCCATGTCGCTAACGCTAATCTGGTTGTCATGCCTGCAGCGGCTGTGCAATCACTTTGTCAACAATGCACGTTCGTGTGGTGAATGTCTATATTGCTGCTCAGTTCGTCCATTGTACATGGTGTATGTTTGTGTGTGTCTTCTGGAGAACTATGTCGCTCCACAGCAACTACAGTAACTAACGTAATGGCAGGACCGCCACGTGCAACGCATGTTAGGCTGCATTATGGTCATGTAGTAATTTCAGATAATTTCGCTCCGATTACAGCAGTGTTTATCAACCCTTTCACGCCGCCCCCCCCCCCCCCCCACAAATACACGTACTTGATCTGGGACCCCCCCATTCTGTTTGACTCCGTTCCACAAGTAAATATTGTGAAAATAGCCGATCTACAAGCTCGAAACGCCTCACGTTGAGAGGCTTTGTAAGCTTGGAGATCGGCTATTTTCTACATGATTGCCTCTTTCTTACATTCTTTGCCAATGTGGCCCATGTTTTCATAGCATAGTTTATTGACTACTTCTGTTGCAGAAATGGCCATTTCCTTTACTTTCGGTTTTTTATTGTCTCCGCCAGGCCGAAAGGCATGGCGCAAGACTATGTTTCACCCCCTGTCCGTCCGTCTGTGATAGCTAATCTCTCACATCGTTGACTTGATCGCAGCAAAATAACAGCCCGATGTGGAGAGTCAGTGAGAGCTGGATAAACGACGTAAAATGTGTCAAAAGGAGTCTGTACGCCTGTCGATAAATGAACACATGACGTCAGTGGGAGAGGAGATATTGTGTCTTTTGGACAAACAGCAGCGTGGTGCTGATGTTTGTTGTGTCAAGCAGCTTAATGTCACAGTGTTTGTGTTGGAGCGCCTCAGTGCGGCTGCAGAGTTCATGTGCAACCTCTTCCACAGAGACACAGAGACACTAGAAACTCTGCTGGGGAAAAAAAACACTGCTGGGCATTGACTTTCCTATGGACATTGATCTACACACTGCAGGTATATCTGCTACACACACAACATCAAACTACACACTGCAGGTATGATGCAGCGTTTGCATTACAGCCAGCATGCCAGCGTAGTTCCCATATGGTTTCAAGGTGGGCTAAACCATATGGACCCCATGTCAGCAATGTCAGCGGCATCCACTTCAGTCCCAACTGCGATGCCCATGCAGGCTATAAGTAGCTTCTACCTGGCCCTTAGGTGGGCCCCAACTAGCCATGTTTATGTGGGACCAAGGCGGGTCCTAACTGCGTTTGCCCATGCAGGCTTTAACTGGGTTCTACCTGGGCCCTAGGTGTACCCTAACCAACCACAGTGCAGTGCCCATCGCTCCAATTGTTGTGATGTCAGGGCTCTCAATACTGCACATTGGTGGAGGAGGAGGAGGGGCCGCAGGGGGACCGCACACATCGCTGAACCAATGGTAGCCCACGGATGTTTCCTCTGTGGATTTACAATCTGCCCCTCTATGCCACATATCATCCGCACTACAGGGTCTTCACTGACCGAGCCACGGCCCCACTCACCCTCATGACGCTACGCCACTTAAACGTGCGGCAGCATGCGCTGGGTTGCCAGGTTTGCACAGCCTGCGCCAGAAACAAGCAACCACCTTCATGAAAAAAAAAAAAAACACCGAAATGGTCCGCAATGTTCCAGGGGTGTCCCCGCGCGTCCCAACACTCCACAGGGGGTCAGTGGACCATCAGGGGGTCCGCGGACCCCCTGATGGCGGATGAAACATAACAAATATTATTTCTTCAAATTTTTTCCTTTTTCAAAAAAAAATTTCCACAGTTTCACTCCGGCGATTTGGGTCCCCCAATATACACACGGCCACGCTGGGCCCCGTGCGCGGCTGGGGTTGAGGGGGGCGTAGCCCCCCGAAACTCTAGTATTATATATTTAAAAAAGTATATATATACATTTTTATACATATTTATATCTCATAATATTATTTATATTATATAAATATTGTATCATTTATGTGTTTTATCATATTATTGTAAACTATAATACAACATATAACATATATAATAATATAATACTAATAAATTCATATATTTAATAATATAATATATTACATCATGTAATGATTGCTATGTAATTATAGGTTATCAGGGAAGTATCGGGATATATAGACCAATTATTTGTTTACCAACATTGGACTGGATGCACAGGTGATTGTTTCATGCAATCAATTCTCAACCTGTTGTTTCGGTGTGCGCTGGTTTCAGCACACCCCAACCCCCTCTTGTGTGTTGGCTAGTGAATCGCGTCCTAGCGAGACCTGACAGAATGGGTTTCATTGCACACACACACACACACACACACACACACACACACACACACACACACACACACACACACACACACACACACACACACACACACACACACACACACACACACACCTTCTTCATCATCATCATCATCATCATCATTCTTACGGCCATGGAGCTCCAGCGAACACACACACACACACACACGCACACGCACACGCACACACACACACGTATGTGAGCACACATTCGCATTTCATAATTTGTTTACTTTACATTTTGCGCTGCAGATACCAAAAAAAAAGATTGGATCGGGGCAAAAATAAGCTTGCAGCAACCTGGTATAATATGACAAATTGTGTAGTTTCTTGTTTTTGTATCTGTCCTGGGTTTCATACTATGCCTAAACCTGGCCTTATTTCTTAACGTAACCTCAGTAAAACTATGCCTAACCCTAAACGTATTGTTAACCTTATCCTCAGTAAAACAAATACAAGAATACAAGAACCGCTGGTCCGGGAAGAAATGGGGGTGAGCATGTTTTGAGGCGAGATATGGTATGGACCAGCAGATATGGTATGGGGCACACAATTGACAGGTGCTTTGATGTTGGTGCGGGGTAATTAATTACTAGAATATAATAATATGATCATCCCGACACTTTACCAAATTAATTCATACACATATTATAATTAAATACATTATATATTTTTCATCATTTCTTTCTCAAAATCAAAAAATTGCCACAGACATGGACAGGTCTCGCCCCGGACAGGGGTCTATCCGTGTACGTACATGTTGGCGACCCCTGTGTTCTAGTCCAAAAGAGCTTAATTGCAACATTAGCGGTGTGTTTTAAATTGGTGTGTTCTGCTCAAGATCAGACAATTCGCTACTTTACTGTCCATTATATTGATATGAAAGATACATTTATTTTTGGTTCAATGCACAATTTCTCAAAAACAACAACACAAACAATATCACTGTCTGCATTGACGTTGATATGCACTGGTACAGTGCTGATACAGAGCGCTGCATTTAGTGAACACCAGACAGCTCATACTCCATACACATAGTTAATTCATTATCGTATGCATTTTTTCATCTCCTCTTACAGTGAGTGGCTATGACACTTGCTGTGGACACTGATCCATTTTCAGCCTGTTATGAAGAAGAAAACCGATCAAACAAGATGCAATCCATCCAGCTTAATATAATTAATTATTATGATTAAAATGCCAAATTGGTTGCCATAAAAAAAAAAAGTTTTGTTTATACTGTACAATGAATAATTTTAAAAGATATCACTTCCAGATGAGTCAGATCGACGCAAATAACTTGGCATATCATATCTCACAGAAGACAAGTAAAAAACGACATGCACTGTTGATATAACTGCGGAATCACAATGACGAGTACTTCAACTTCAATTTAACTACTTTATTGTCACATCACATATTTACAGGTGTAAAAGGTTTTTTGTACAAGCTCTGATCAATTGTAATTTTTAGGAAAAGGAAGAATTAGAAGAACAAGGAAAACAGGTCAGATATTCAAATATTACCGCAGATCTAGTCTAGCGATCTTTATTATCATCATCCATAAACACAAACAACACCTGTAGCGGGCAGATTTAACAGATTCCAGGCGGACTTGGTTGATTTTGCTACCCTCATAGCCAGACGTCGTATATATGCTCCACTGGAAGAGCCCTAACCCTCCCAGTGTGTCATCATGGGTTCATGGGATCATGCGTTTCTCCATTTGGAGAAAATCAAACACAGGTTCGTCTGGGAACTTTTACAGAACCTCGGACCCATGTATTCAGCATATCAATTCCTTGACCACAGTTTAATTAGGGATTGGCAATCCCCCCCAATATTATTATTTTCATCTTTGTACTTAAGTTATCACCATTTTTACTTTTTTGTTATTTTTTTTAAATATAATAAATATTTCTGTACCTGGTGGGTGGGGACAAAGAGAAGAAGGGTGAGAACATTTGAAAGAGAACATTCATTATTATTTTCAGACCCTTCGTGATGTGAGGAAATAAAGCAGCCCCCTAGCTTTCAAATGTTGAGCAATAGATAATCCACAAAAAAATTACTGTTTAAAGGGAGTTTAAAGTTGCCATTTGTGGTAGAAGGCACAAGACATGACCCAAAAAATGCCCACAGAGAATACATAGTTGGATGTACAGTATGTGTTCTGGTAGAGTGGCATCAGCTGTGGGTAGCAGATGCCGGTAAAACTTCCATGGTCTACAGGATCTACTGCTGTTTACTACAACGATGGATTCATTTGATGACATTTGACAGGCTCTGTCTGGCTGGAAGCGTCACTCATCAATACTGAAGAGTCTCTGCTCAGCCGCCTATCAATTTCACTCATTGTGTCATATCCTGAAGAGGTCACTATTGGTCCAGGATATCTCTTCAGCCAATCATCAACCTTGGCAGATGACGACAAGCAGTATGAACTTCCTGTTTCAGATGGTGTTCCGCCACTCACTGGAACACAAGACAACAGACATTTACAATTATTATAATACAAGAAAGAACTGCAATTGATTTTTATTACCATTATCCATAGCAATAATAGTGATACTACTACTACTGCTACTACTACAGTAACTAGAAAATACTGTTCCTGAAGAAACAGTGTGGGCTCGCTATGTTGTTAGCCAGTATGCAGTAGTTAGAATGTTGGTAGTGTTAAGTATTATTAGTGTTGATAGTGTTGAGTATAGTGTTAAACTAGTGTAAAATGGTTGTCGTTGCTACTGCAGGCTCTAATAAGTGGTTGCTAGGGTAGAACTAGGGGTTGCTATGGTAAAACCGTTTGTGCAATGGTAAAACGGGTTGTTGCTATGGTGAAATTAGTGGTTGTTATGGTAAAACATTAATGAGAAATACCTTTTGAGTGTACTGTGCCTTTAATAATAATAATGATAATAATAATAATAATAATAATAATAATAATAATAATAATAATAATAATAATAATGATATATCACACTTATATAGCACTTTTCATAGTACCCAAAATCGCTTTACAAAACAAATCAAAATAAACAAGTTTAAGAGATTGATCTAATTTTACACTTGGAAAAGTGGCAGGTGTAGTTGCCATTTGGATTTGATTAGTGTAGCAGAGGGTCCGAGTCCGGACCCTCTGCTACCAGAGGGTAGAGGAACATATGGGTTTGTTCAAAATGGTCATAACGCATTAGGATTTAATACTGATCCACTGCAGCTAAATGGTAGCCTAGTAATGGTAAACCATCCCGGTCGCGTGAATCACATTATCATGTGTCTTCTGCATCTGTCAATCACAGGGCCCTGAGCGCAGGCCCTAAATGCAGGTTCCACACAGAGATTTCAGACTAATATCCACGCTGGCCATGCCAGGCTGGATACGTTTTTTCAAGTGTTTATGTGCATTTAGAGGTCGCTGTAAAAAAGATCACATTAAAGTCTAATAGCAGATCAATTACACTTATACTCACTACTTGGACGACGCCAGTCTATGCTATTCCCTCTCCTGACAGCTGGCAGGGTTTGTTCTTCTGGCTCCATCACTACGACCTTCAACATCCTCTTGATCATCTCATCCTCTCTCTTCCTCCATTCTTCATCTTGTCTGTTCCAATGTTCAACAGTACAAAATGTATTACTTTTTACTCTTTTAAAAAGTAACAATATTACTTTACTTATTTTTCCCTGCCAAAAGTAAGTAATTTTACTAATCGTAACTTTTTCATAACTGCTAATTCTCTCTGTACACTGCAGAATCCTGTTGGAACGTGTCCATGTTACATTTATACTCCCATAGGAGTCAATTAACGCTCACATTTTACAGTGTGTTGAACAGGACGCCCAGGTAAAAAACACTTATAATTTGTGAGCCCCCACCCACAAGCACTTGGAATTGTAGGCATTACATTTAGTTTGACTCGGTTCCACAGATAAATAATGTGTAAATAGATTAACTACAAGCTGAACTACAGGCTCACAACGCCTCACACTGCGAGACGTTGTGAGCTTGTAGATCGGCTGTTTTCACAATGTTTGCGTCTTTCTTACGTAATATTTGACAATTTGGCCAGTTTGGTTTTAAAAAGGTCTTAAAAGTCATTAAATTGTAACTAGAAATGTGCAGATCAGATACCCTGTATACGCGTGTACTGTATGTTGGTTTGTTTACAGTTGAGTGAGAAAACAATGTTACACATTAAGCTAAGCATCTGGGGACCCCCCAAAATAATTTGGGGGGTCCTGACCCCCAGTTTGAGAACCACTGCTCTAGACAAGGAATATGCTACACTTTGATGAAGTTTGCAACCCGCTGTGAGCTTGTAAATGAACGGAAACTGAACGGATCAGGCAGAGAGAGAAAACATAATGCTGTGGGTACGGAGATTGAAAAGTCTCATTCATATTCATTAATTTTAGAAACTTAAAAAAAAAGTAAGGGACATTATAAGTAATCCCTTGCGGAGGGTGAGTGCAACTGACTGACTGTGCATTTTTCTGTTATTTTGTTACTTACTTCCTCCTGGAGTGTCCTGTTCCTTCACTGACAGACCTTTCCTTTGATTGTAGATGTTTAAAATGTCCTCTGTTCCTCGTCACCATGTCTTCTATTTTCTCCATCAGCTCTGCTACTTCTGTACTGTTGTCCCTCTTGGATAACTGGAGAACATGGTACCTGTATTCACATTTCTCCATGAGCCACTTCAGATGTTCTCCTTCAGACACGATGTACTCCTCAACACCTCTTGCTCCCAGCCACCATCCCCATGTGAACAGAACCAGAGTGTGTCTCCAGACTCTGTCACCCAGCAGCTCCATGTGTTCCTCCACTGACTTCCTGTCAGCTTCAGAGAAACTGGACCTGACAGGAACATTCAACAGGACAGCATGGGGTCCAGGAGAACACAGAGCCAGTCCATGTAGAAGAACGTCTGTGATCTTCTGTGAGGGAGGTGTAGTGGACCAGTCTGGACAGTTGACCACCTTCACATTTCTGGCAGCAACTGGTCTCTGTTGTCTGACACATTCTGTCAGCTTAGTCTGGGTTTTAAACTCCTGAAATATGAGGTTTACCATTTGTTATTTTATATATATATATATATATTAGAGATGCGCGGATCGCGGTTTTAGCCGCGGTTGCCGAAAGTTAACCACAATTTGGGTGGATTTGGGTCAATCAAATATAATTATGAATTAATATTGGATAAACCACGGGTGAAATAATGCGGGAATTAAAGTCATGATATCAATCTATAGGCCTATAATAGCTTTTAAAAAGCACAAAATCTTGCTGTGCGTGCGTTTGTAGTATTTTAATATTACGTCATTTTACATCAGGCACAAATTAGCCGCCTACTGCACGTTGCTTTACCGGCAAGGGGTCTTTGAACAGCAGGCAGCCAGTGTTACCAGATTCTGCGAGAGAAATTAGCAGCCAGGTCTATGAAAACAAGCCCAAAAGAAGCACCAAATTACCCCAAAAGTCGCTTATAAAAGCAGACATGGCAACAAAGCCATGAAAGCGAAAGTAAAATGAATGAAACTCCGTATTGTTCTTACCATAGATATGGATTCTATACAGTCACTACATCGCGACAGACAGTGGTGAGTAACATTGTTTATAAGAAAACTAACGTCAGGAAAATAATAATTTGATGCGGTTGGTGCAGATCTAGAAATAGGATGGTATAATTAATGTGGTTGGATGGCGGGTGGATAATGAACATGTATATGCGGATTTGGGTGACGATAAACATTCTTTCTGGAACCATTTGTTCAGGATGTATTAGTCAGACCTTTCAGATTCCTTTCCAATTGACTGAGATTGGAAGTTTGCAGGAGCGACCCGTTGGCGAACATCATGAACACAGGGTCCAATCTGCCCCAAATTTTAATCACACATTAAGGGGCCTTTAAAGGGGCTTCTTTAGAGTGCACTTCCAAAACTGACCATAGGGGGCACCACAAATGCACCCGTTTGCACCGTCTGTTGTACTCTATCTCCCCAAAAGCTTCCTCATGTCATGACGGTTGCACCCCATGACTGACACAGCTTGTGTGTGTAACACACACAAGACTTTCAGGCCGCTATGCTGCCTTCAAATCCAGCCCTATGCTGATCAGAGCAATGGTCACCGAGTTATGGCCATTTGAAGTGTTAATCACTGGTGTAACACTGCTGTAGTGCCCCATACGTGTTTATAAAAAATAATTTGAAAAGTAACAGTGTTGGACATAGACGGTTTCCACCTGACAGCGACAATATATAGCCTATATATGGTTCTGTATCAGTATATGAGTCAGTTTTAGCAGATTTCATTCTAATTGGCTACAATGCCTATGAATTTCATGGACCTGGGTAGGCAACCTGGCCTGGTGGGGATCTGCCCTGTTGCGCACAGCACCACAGCAGGTGAACGCAATTAACTTCAACGAGGACTGTGTTGCGCACCAAAACTGGTTCAAACCGTTTCAAACTGTCACATTCTAGCTGCTGAAATAAACACGTAAAAGGCGATAGCACTTGTTTTATTTTTTACACGTTCCTGCCTACCTGTATACCCTGAAGACAAATGTAATTGACAATACAGTATTCTTATCTTACCTAATGATTCCACATTCATTTAAGAGGGAACAATAACATAATTTACATTTGATGTCTTGTTGTTTATATTAAGGTCTATATTTTATAACATAAAATGAATTTAACATTACTCACCTTAGATATGATTTCTGTAAACACAGTCTCCTGCAGTATGTGATTTCCAGCTTTGCTCCTCCCAGAGTGCTCTCCAGCAACCAACATCACCCTCACATCTGGTAGACTCTGATGATCTCCTAAAAGGCAGAAACTCAAAATTAGTTAACTTTTTTCTCCCAATTTGTCATTATGCCAATTCCAGAACTCCCCCACACACTTGTGACAGGAACTTTACCCCTGCGCCACCCAAGCTCCCCATATAAACACTTTTGACTGAACTGACCACAGATTGATACGATACAGTGCATGAGATAAGATAGATGAGACAGACAGACAGACATTGTATGAACATTACCTTCAAACAGAGCTTTCAGAACAGTTCTTTGTCTGCGTGTCCTTGCCATTAATGTCTGGGCATCTTTCTCTAACATCTTACTCTCTGATATCTTCACACAAACATCTCTATTATCGTCATAGTGTCCCTCTGTGTTTCCTGCTACCATCTCCTCTATCTTCCCCAGCAGCTCTGTGACCTGTGTGTCATCACTCTTCATATTGTTGAAGACATGATACCTGTTCCCACATACGTCA
The DNA here is from genome assembly GCF_963454915.1 of Gymnoscopelus microlampas. NCBI lineage: Eukaryota > Metazoa > Chordata > Actinopteri > Myctophiformes > Myctophidae > Gymnoscopelus > Gymnoscopelus microlampas. The sequence goes on along the minus strand of NC_139956.1, from coordinate 34,516,803 downwards.
AGAAGCCAGCGGAGGTCTTCCCCTTCAGCCTCAATGTGCTGCTCAATGCTTGTGTCTCCAAGACAGTCTCCACGGGTGAACAGAACTATACTCTGACTCCACACTCCCTGTGTTAGAAGTGTCATATGTTCCTCTACTGCTACCTTCTGTTCTTTGGTGAATGCTTCATCAACAGGAACCAATAGAAGAATAGCATGTGGCCCAGGAGAACAGAGACACACACTGTTCTGGAACTCCAGTTTGTCCATCTCTGAGGTATCCTGTAGTGGACTGTTGTAAAACCAACCTGGTACGTCCACCACTGTCAAATGTTTCCCTGCCACTTCACCACCTTTTACCTCACAGCGCGCTGACCTCTGAGTCTGATCAGCTTTAAAAACACCTTCTCCCAGAATCGTGTTTCCTGCAGAACTCTTCCCAGACCCCTGCCTTCCCATCAAAAGAATCCTGACGTCAGTCAGTCCTGTCAGAGAAAACATTGTTTACTTGTACTTTTGTACACATTTTTAAGGAACAAAGTCACAATACCCAGGTCATTTATAAGCTAAGCTGTTAATATCCAATAATCAAATTGAAAATAAAAATATTTTTGACAAAGTAAAACAAAACATACCATCATCTTGTTGAAGTCTAGTTGTTGGTTTCTGAGCTTTTGCATGAGCTTTTGCCCTCCTTTGTTCTGCCCTTCTGCTGATTTTTTTCTCTATCTCCTCCAGTCCCTCTGAGACATGTTTTTCTGTCTTATAGTGACAACCATTACTAGTCACCATCTGATCTATCTTTTCCAGCAGCTCTGTGACCTGACTTCTATTTTCTCTGTCACCAATGTTAAGAACATGAAAGCGGTTTTCACATTTCTGAGTGAGAGATGTTAAGTCATCGTCAGATCTAATGAGATCTTCCACGGGTCTCATTTTGTCTTTATCAGCTAAAGTGAACACCACAATAGTATGACTCCACACTTGGTCACAGAGAAGACTCATATGCTCCTTTACTGACATCCCTGTCCCTACATGTGTGGTGCCAAATGGCATTACTAGGACAAAGACATGGGGTCCTGGAAGACATTGATTCACACTCTGTTGGACTTCTAACTGAGTCAGTTTTGGGGTCAGAGCTAGGGGACAAGCAGACTTCCATCCTGGTGTGTTGACCACAGTGACCTTTCTCCCTGACAATATCTCTTGTTTCATAACATTCTTAGCTATTCTTCTGTTAGTGCTAAAAACATCTTTGCCCAGGATGATGTTTCCCACTGAACTCTTTAAACCATGTCTTCCTCCGATCAGAACAATCCTCAGGTCTGTGTTCACCCCTGGTTGGAAAATTAAAAGTTATATTCATCAAGATCAAAGATGTTACCAAATCAGTAACAGTTTGCTGATTTTGTCTGTTTTAATAGAACTCACATCCGACTGAAGCTGAGTTTCCACGGGACATCCTGTCAGCGGTTGTTTGAACTGTAAAACAGTAAAATAAGTCAGTAAATGTTATTATCATCATTGACACATTAGATGTACACGCATATCAGTTGTTAGGAGTTGCTGTGTGCTTGTAAAACCATACAGCCAGAAGTCAGAGTCAGAGTAACATGCAGACTTGCAAGGCGCACCGCACCGGTCCGATCCGCAGCAAACTTCGCACAAACACTGGTCAGGGGTCTGCCATCAGAATAGCCACACCAGGGGCCACATCAGGGCCCCCCTGGGTGCCACAGGTGCACCATTCCTGCAATACGCACCAAACTTGGCGCAAACACTGGTCAGGGGTCTGCCATGACCATTGTCACACCAGGGGCCATGTGTGGCCCCCAGGGGCCACATGAGGGGCTCCAATCATTTAGTTGCTCCAATCTGCACCAAACTGGGCACAAACACTGTTCAAGGTTCTGCCATGACAATAGTCACACCAGTGGCTATGTTAGGGGCCGCAGGTAGGCTACACTATATAGCTTGAGTAACCGAATATAACATGGCGCCACTCCTCCATTGAACTCAATGGATGCCCAGTTATTTTCGCCCTATTACTTTGAATGGTGTCCTCAAGCTTGATTGCTCCAATCCGTAACAAACTTGGCACAAACACTGTTCAGGGGTCTGCCATGACAATAATAACGTCAGGGTCCCCTGGGGGCAATAGACACACAGTTGCTCCAATCCTCAACAACCATGGCTCAAATGCTGTTCAGTGGTCTGCCATGACAATAGTCACACCAAAAAAAAAACTAAATTGCACACATATGGAGCCCTACAGCACTGTCTAACATTTCAAATGGCCATAACTCGGTGACCATTGCTCTGATCAGCACAATATAGGAGTGGATTCTTATTACATAATCGCCTAATCACAATTTCTTTTGCATAATCATCATAATCATTTGGAGAAAGAAAACATACATTTTCAAAAATAGTGGAAAAAGCAGATCTACAAGCTCAAAACTGTTGAGCTGCTGTTTACTATTCAGTATAAAGTTATTACATTATGTAAGTTATTTGTCATATCTGCCCTGTGCACCTTTTGTTTACGAAGCCTAAAAGCCAAAAATAAATGTAATTTCTATTCATAATGTTCCTATGTTCAAGTACAGAAAAGCAATTAATCACAATTATTTGATCGACAATTAGTCGTCAAGTACAATTTCATAATCGTGAGAGCCCTACCAGAATCCCCCAAACTGTGGTTTGTAACTTTCTAATCTGGACAGTCAACATCAAGGTGATGAGATTGTTTACAGTTTCCATAGCATGTCAACCTATATTGTAATATATTGTATAGAGACAGATACATGAGGTAAACTGGCTTTTTAAACAAAATGGGACTGTGATTGTCAACAGATGTAACACGATGCCCCACATACTTCTTGCTTCCTTAACGAAATGATAACGACAACAGTGAGGAAGGAGGAACATTTATTTCTGAGCCCCGAGCAACACATTAGAACAGCTTCTAAAATGGCGGACACTACCACCACTCTTAACACTCCCAAAATGCTTAACTACTACTGTACATTCTGCCTACCAACAGTACGCACACACACTTCTTTCAGGAACAATATTTTGTGGTGATTTATGATGATGATGATGGGGTCATCAACATGTCCGTACACGGACAAACGCACCTATGTCCGTGGCCCAATTTATTATTACTTTTGAAAAAATAAAAAATATAGTCTATGTATTTTTTTTCATGACAATATAAACACATTCTAAATATTCACAATCTAATCTTTGAATTCAAATTGGTTTGAATAATTTTGGTGACTCGTAAAGTATCGGGATGACACAATCGGGATGAGATTTGTGGTATTGTACATGGTACTGTACATGATTGCATCAGGTGAGGACAAGACAGCTAGAAGTAATGTTTGATAATAGCTACTGTACCTTAATTCCCTGAAAATAGCTAAATGTGTGTTTAATCCTTTGTTGGAGAAACCTTTAATTTTTAAGACAATGGATTCTATGTGGTGTGGTCAAGACAATTAAACTAAATTAGGAAAATATCAAAAACAGATCTGTTCAGAAGGATCCATTTGCTACAAAAGCAAAGGAGGGCAGAACTGGACAAGTAAAGCTTGTTGAAAAACATTTTCACCGTTGAGAGAAAGTGTTTCAAAGGGTCCAAAAATAACAATATATAACTATAATAACACTCAACAATCATAATCAGTGGAAACCCTTGATCCACAGCCTGGGTCCACAATCACCATCAGACATCCAGCTTATACATTTGCTCACCTCTGATTAAAGTCAGGAGCCCTTGCATGAAAGTAGTTGTGACATTGCATTCCTTTAAATCCTGTCATGCCTATCCTTAATCATTCATCATGTACGTACAGGTACATGATGGTTTTGACTCTGACCTTTCCATTGTTCCACATATCTTATATCACAACTATGCAAGGTCTAAGACTTTCTCATCATGATAGAAGATTTCTCATCAAGATATACCGTAATGGAAAGAAACTAGAACTATCGAAGCTACCATACCAATTCAAAAAAATGTTTTGGATTAGTAATGTAGAACTGGTAGAACTTGATCTCCTCCTGACGTCAAGTAACACTGTCCACTGAAAAGCCTGCAATCTCGACAATAACCATATGACACACACCCACTCACCTCCACTATAATACTCTGCACCTAAATGGCCCTTTGCTCATGTAATGTGCGATGGAAGCGCTAACTGTACTGATAAGACCCAATTATTGAAATCCCAAATACGTAATAGACTTTCACCATGCCACATTTAATGCCTGTCTTAGCCTCCTGGCAGTTTTAAGGTTTTCTTCAGAATAAGTAACCTCTTTAACCCTGGCATCCCCATTTTGGCCATGGTAAATAAATAAATAATTAGAAACATTTCAGAAATGTTTCGAAAATACCAGATCTACAATCTCTCAACATGTCATGATGTAATGTGTCGTGAGCTTGTAGATTGGCTTTTAAAACAATGACTTATATTTCTTTGTGGCTCAGTGGTTAATGCAGATATATATCTCTGCTGTCCGGCAGCAACCAGCTAACTCCAAATTGTTCATTTTTCAGGTAATGACAAAAAAAAAAAAGTGGAGTTAGGAGGTTTTCTTCATCATTGATTAGAACAGCTGAATGGACCTCCAAGCTCACAATGAGGTTGGCGGTCAGCTAACTCCATCCCCCTATGGTGAACTTAGCTGGTTTAGCAGAAAGTTTGAGGTTCCAATGGAGTTAGCTGCTTTTGTCAGAAGCACTTTTTAATACTTTTCATTGGTTCAATATTTTTTTAATCAACACACAGACGTAAAGGGTGTTCAATGGCCCTGATTTATGGAAATAAAGCGGAAAAAGGAGTTAGCTGGTTCCTGCCGGACAGCAAAATGTGTAGCACATTGGCAAGCCATAGACAATATGGCACATAAGGAGTTCAATATGTATTTCTCATAAAAAGTTATTGATCACTTATTTTGTATTATATGCAAAAAATAAATATCGATGCAAATGTCCATCACAAGCTTGCGATGAACCCTGATGATGATGGTTATTATTATTAACTTTTGTGAATCTCTTAGCTTCCCGTGTGGTTTTAGATTTAAGAGGAATTTTATTTCTACTCACTCTTGCCAGAACAAAATATCAGTCTTCTATCATTCTCTCTCTCTCTTAATTCTTTCTCTCTTGCTCAACATTGATCTATGTTTTTCCTTCTGTTTCATTGTCTTTGCCGAGAGACAGAAACAAGGGAAATTTTCTATTCTTGTCTCCTCTTTTCTCTCTACGTCATAGGCTTGTCTCGAGAGAGGATACCTGATGAGGTGTGGAGGAGGGGCTGCTTGTGCAGACACCAGAGAGAGAGAGAGAGAGAGAGAGAGAAAGAGAGAGAACTGGTCCTTCCACTTGTTGGAACTTGTTTGTTTCAGGTAGCCTCGAGAGAGGATACCTGATGAGGTGTGGAGGAGGGGCTGCTTGTAGAGAGAGAGAGAGAGAGAGAGAGAGAGAGAGAGAGAGAGAGAGAGAGAGAGAGAGAGAGAGAGAGAGAGAGAGAGAGAGAGAGAGAGAGAGAGAGAGAGAGAGAGAGAGAGAGAGAGAGAGAGAGAGAGAGAGAGAGAGAGAGAGAGAGAGAGAGAGAGAGAGAGAGAGAGAGAGAGAGAGAGAGAGAGAGAGAGAGAGAGAGAGAGAGAGAGAGAGAGAGAACTGGTCCTTCCACTTGTTGGAACTTCTCCCTATCTGTCTGTGTGCTTGTTGTCATACAGGCAGGTATTGTGGGAACAATAATGTAGGTGGTTAACTCCACCCACAACCACTCTCCTAGGTTACCTGTCTGCCAGTGTACTCTGCCCGGCCGACATGTTTCAACAGCTAAATGTGCATGCAAATAAACTGTAATGTGACTCAGTTGGTCAACGGGTAACAAGGTAGGTTGGCACCAAGGAAGAGTGGGCACCTCGGTGTTAAATTGGCAAATTTTTCCAAAATGTTAAAAGTTTTAATATTTGGAAAGATGTCCCTAGTGCCCACTTATCCTGTGTCCGGTTAACGTAAGGTTGTTTTTTTTATGTTGGCTGATGTAAGGTTTGAGGCATTAACAGGATTCACTGATTGTGTATGTATCCTGCCTTGTCAAAATTTTATAAATGAAATCTGAAATATAGAACAGTCACCAGGAAAGTCCCCAGTTTAATTCCCCCTCCAGGATACGTGTCCAAGTGAGACACTGATCCCCAAATACTCCATTGTATTAGCGAATAGGCCCCGGCGAGGTTTTAAAAGTACTGGTTTAGCAGCACCGATATGATATCAGATAAAACCCAAACAATACCCAACTGAAGACATGGTTGACTTTTGTTACAAACCTAATAATCTATAAACAACCATATCAGAAAAACAAATGCACAGCATCTTATAAGCCATGACATTATACTACAAAGGTTTACTAGGAGGCTAAACGCACACACTACTAGTTAAATCATATTACTATACATCCATCGGTGTTATCATATCTCTCAAGACAGATTCTGCAAACAGAAAATAATGATTCTTTTTTTACCAAATGGGTTCCCAGATTGGTGTTATGAATTGATTATTCATTCCTGTAACTTTAACTCAAACTGTCTTTTTCAACAGAAATTGCCTGATTAAGTAAACAACCTCAGCATGCAAGTAATATAAAAATGTAAACAAAAACAAAAATGCAATTCGAAAATGGCCCCTGTCTAAGTCAAGTAGTAAATCAATCAATCAATCAATCAATCAATCAATCAATCAATCAATGATGTATTTATATTGTAGTAGTACTGTAATAAATAAATAACATGTCAAATGGTGGTTTAGAAAGAGCATAGCCCTGTGTTATAATACTGTAAATAGGCCTATGTACAGGCACTCAACCCCAGTAATTGAGTAATTAAAGTATAGATACTCCTGGTCAAATATTACTCAACTATGTGAAAGTTACTCTATACAATGTCTACTTGAGTTAAAGTACTTGAGTACTTGCTTTTAAAAATCCTTATGTATTCAAAATTACATGATTTTTTTAATATTCAAAAGTACAAATTACAAGGTATATTATCTTTTTAATATCAATACATTGATATCTTAAAATTGTGTCCTTTCCCACCCCAAATTCAAAGATTTTCCACAATAAAAAATAAATGAGAAATAACTAATCGTGAAAATAGCAGCTCTGCAACACGTTGACACGTTGTGAGCTTGCAGATCTGCTATTTTGACTATATTTGAAATAGGGCTTAAGAGTTTAAGTCATAATGTTGGCTACTTTTTTCCCTCTCTAGAAATGCTGTCCACCACTGCGTATGCGTGTGCATGTGCGTGTGCGTGTGCGTGTGCGTGTGTGTGTGCGTGTGTGTGTGTGTGTGTGTGTGTGTGTGTGTGTGACTCACCACACTGATGTGATGTCCAGACTAGATGTTAGCCAATGTCTTGAAAATTCTGTCGAGGAGGACTTCTCTTCTTTTCAGTAGGCTACTGTAGGTGGTTCAGGGGTGCTATCCGTCTTTCCCAAGGTGAAACACACTGTGTGTTGACACAGTGGGTTGAGCAAACACTGCAGTCTCAGCAGAACTAAACAAACATGAGATCCACAGAGAACAATGAGGGTATTATATGCAATCATTCACTATGCCAACATACTATATAACTGACAGGTAAGTAATAAACTGCTCTGTTATGCAAGGACCAATGTTAATACATTAATGAATAATCTACACTACACTTCACAATGCCTATTATAGTCCCCTAACTCCCCTTCATTTAAATATATTTTTTGCCTAACTGTAAGGAATTGCCTTCTCATAGGCTATCAGTTCTCATTCAAAGTTGTGTTTAAATAACAATAAACAACAATTATTGGTTTATGGAAGCATATAAATCAAATGACACAACTGATAATTATGCAGCAATTTAATATGCTACTCCACAGAAATAAGTGCAACAACATTAGCTAACATATAAGCTCTTATGTTCATTGTGAAAGGAGCAGCATGCGCCTAGTGTTCGGCTAAACGTGGTGAGACTGGCGACATCATGATGAAACGCAAAGGCAACTCGCACTTACTTTTTGTTTCACGCACAGTCGCACTGCAGGCAATCCAATGGAACTTGGCTCATTAAACTGGCAAATGTTCACCGTTCACATATTAACTCTCTGAACAAAGTCCAGAGTGTCGGGACATTGTAAGTAGAGAGAAATGGGGAAGTAGGCTAGGCTATAAAAGATCATAAGATAAACTTCCCCCAAATTCCCCGTCATTAGATGGGGATCAATTCACTTGACAGGTTGGTGATCCGGTCTGGGTCTAGAGCGGATATGGAAATGGTGTGTGCATGTATGTGGATGTATGTGTGCGTGCAAATGACCGGATACAGTAGGCGGGCTTTAGAGTGGATATGCGCAAGGCAGGCAGGGCGGGGCTTGGCAGAATCTAGCTACGTTCATAGGGGTATAAGGCTATGTTCCACACGTAGTAGCCTACTGTGGAAAGTCTGGTGACGCAAGTCGCGAGGACGTTACCCGAGGTAACCAATTATCGTCACAGCAACCGGATAGGCCTATAACAACCTTTTATTAGGTGCGTTCGGAAATATAGCACTGAGCGGTGAGCGCACTGGCCAATACAAATAGGCGAGTGCGCTCTCAGTGCATATTTCCGAACGCAACGCACTATGACGATCTATCTCTCTATCTCTCTCTCTCTCTCTCTCTCTCTCACACACACACACACACACACACACACACACACACACACACACACACACACACACACACACACACACACACACACACACACACACACACACACACACACACACACACACACACACGGAAAGCACACACACACACACACACACACACACACACACACACACACACACACACACACACACACACACACACACACACACACACACACACACACACACACACACACACACACACCTGGGTAGTCTGGAGGAAAGCCAGGTAAATGTCAGAGGTGCATTAGCCTCGGAATCCCAGCCTTTTTTTTGTTTAGAGGTGCATAGGACTGGATAGTTAATTATATATTAATATAATATATATTATTAGTTCATATCAGTTCATTAATAATAATTAACTTGTCTCAGTCAATTAAGATATTAATATCAATTAGCCTATTTCAAAATATTTTGCTCTAAGTGAAAAATGACTGGGAATTTGTAAATAAATAAAATAGTAAGAGCTATGAAAGCTAAGTAAACATGAAATTCCTGTCTTTCTTTTGAAATAGTAAAGGCACATGCAGGCCATATGCAGGCCCTCCTCAGATCTTTACCCGGGTCCCTAACCTTTAACCTCACCAAACCCGTGCATAAACTTTACTATAAAAGGTGCTAAACCTTAAATAAACAAATTACTTAAACTCATGCATGAACATAACCATACTAACAGTGCCTAGAAGCTCAATAGTTGCATTTAATATTTACCTAATGTACCGGTAAGTGTAAAAGAATACCATGAAATTTGATAATAGCCCCTGATCTCTGTTTGCAGAGCATGAGCTGTTCGTATCATGTTCATAATCATAATATAACAATTATATTGAAATGGAGGGAAAGAATGATTTACAACATGTTTTAGTCAAACAATTATATTTTAAATAATAATATTTCTCTGCAGCTGTTCAGGGTACAGACACCTTCTTCTCTGTAGCCTGTCACTGCCTGTCATGGTATGCAGAAAACTGGACACTTGAGAGAAAAAAAAGGATATTCTGAAAAAAGGCTTGAACATTTGTTGACATGGGTTTGCACAATTTCTCAGGTCAAAATATATTTTTTAAAATAAATACTGTAAATGTGATGACTGTTGCCCCAAGCTTCAACTTTTGAAATACGTATAACTCATAGTGTTGAGGATGGTGATAAGCAACATGAAATATATAGTATCAAGTATTCGTAAAATGTTTATTGATATGGGAAAGTCACTCACTGTTAAAGTATGCAGAGGAACTGCTCAAAACTGTGGTGTTTTTTTTTCTTTTCCGCTTCCTCTTCTCTTTCCGTTACCACATACACAGTCATGCACACATGCACACGTTGTGGTTTACAATAAAGACAAGCTTTAGATCATATACTAGGAAATAGAAAAGTAGACAACAAACCAAGTCTCTGTTTAAATAACTTAGTGACAGAGGTCACTAACCAGACTACACAGAAGCACACCCAAGGTCAAGAAATATCTACAGTATGTAAAGAAACCCTGGCTAACACAACACTTAGACTTTTCTTAAGTTTCTTAAATGAAGGAAGCCCAAAAAAAACTCTAAATGAACATATTACTGTTATATTATTGTAATATTATTCTGAAGTGCAGAAAGACTTGAAGTAAATGTTTGAGGATTAGAAATAAATCTAAAGAAATCTCTAGCCATAGTGTATTATGTAGTGATTTAAAGGGTTGCAGAAAAATGTTATTACATTAACAGTATTTTTGCAGACGGATCATATTTTACTATAAAAATAACAATACTTCCAGTACTCACATTAAAAGTATGAGTAACTAATGATGATGTCACGATCTTGGCCTCTGCCCCTGCACTGTGTCCCCCTCCCTGTCAGTTTTGCCCCTAATGTAGTCTTGTGTGGCCAGACTTTTGCCTCCCACAATTTTCAAATGTTTCCGGTCATACAGTCTGGGACTCGGAAGCTCTGATCATGATTAATATATAAACCGGATGTTTACAGTCACGCAAATTTATCCTAAAATAAATCAAAATCATCTACGTATATTTAGCTGGCTGACTAGTAGAAATGGGAATTAAAAAAATCTAATGTAAAGATATTTGAAAAATATTTTTGTAAACGGAAGTGCCAGTTTCCTCTCTCGGATTTCGGGAGGTGTACTGTAGTTCCACACTATGCTCTGTCCCTGCTCGAGTTTCTGTTTTTGAGAGTATTTCTAAGTTTGACTTTTGCCCTTTGAGGTGTACCTGTGTCTTCAGTAAAGAGTTTTCAGTTTGCCAACTTATTTTGTGTTAAGAGTGTTTTCTGCATTTTGTGTCCTACATTCCATCCCCGGGTGTGAGTGTGACAGATGAAGCAACTGTTAAGAAGCAGATTGCACTAGGGCATGGTGTGCACAGGGGTGACCGCCAACACTCATGCTTTCACAGCAACAACAGGAAGCACAGCTAAGACAGTAAAAATATGGTGCTTTTTAAACCACAACAACCACTGAAGGGACTTCACCACTCGACTAGCCTCCACACCATGCAAGCCAGCACTCTGCTCTACTCAAAGCATGAACACAATAGAAACCTATGATGGGAATCATTATCAAAAAAGAAAAAGACCAGTTGGTTCAAAACAACACAACAGAAGAATTTCCCAAGTTTAAAACCTAGAAAAGAACAGACACATAAAAGGCCTGTCCGAATGAGATGTTAGTGTACAGAGTAGTGTTCAGGACCACTAAAGGAAAGTGTTGCCCATCACACTTAACTCCACATAACTTGCAAATCAATAAATAACATTTATCTATAACATAACATACTGTAACTACGTCTATCTATGAAATATTCTGACAGCTTTATTTAGCAAAAACTATCTGCACATGTTTACAGTATGGTTTAAAGTAAAACATTTTGATGCCCTGTGGGCTCAATGTGTGATCATTCACAAACTTGGCTGAATATTTTGTGGCAGTAAGTCTGTGCAGCATGTCAATTGAGGAACACATGAGGGAGGAAGTAGGTTTAATTAGTACATTTTTTTTAATTAGAAGTTGCAAACAGATGATGACTGGTTTGTTATTAATACAAATAATATTAATAATAATTTAGATGGCTGCTGAAGCGCCACCATCAGGACTATCAGCCCACAATGGCAGTTGAGTATGTTTGGCATAGTACTCGACCTATGTGCCAAGTTGTGTTTATTTTTATGCATGGGAAGGCATTTCCTGGTTAGAAGAAAGAAGTAGTAGTATCAGAAATACAAGAGTGACAGCATAGCTGCCCAGGCCGGCCATTAAATTATGTTGTGCATTGCAATTTGCAACCTCAAGAAGTTGCAATGATGCAAGTGGCTAATAGAGGTTCATTTCATCCACTAGAGGGCAGGATAAGACAACAAAACGATCACATATTGACCTCCATTTGTCTTTATAAATGCTGGCCACATTTCATCCCAGCTGTTCTGGAACACCTCTATCTTGTGTGCAGTGGCAATGTAACATCATAGACAGAGCCAGCTCTGACAAATGTAGTGCCCTATATAGGCAAGTAGTAGTAGTTTCTGTATATATATTTTTTGCTATCTCAAACTATGTGCACATGTATGTATCTAGTGCTCTAACTATTAGTAAATAAAAACTATGAGATGTCCAAATTACCATTTTGTGGCACAGAGTAACAGAAAATCCTGACATCATTCATTCTCAAAAAAGAACTCCTCACTGAAAATGGTTGTAGGAATATTCAAAACGACCTCTTAAGCCTATAGTTTATCTAACTATATAAATGCCGAGCAACTTCCGCGCCCTCGGTGGTGACACCCCACAGCTCTGTGATCGACTAAACACAACACCGTCAGACCACATGTCGCCAACACTGTCGCCACGGCGGGCGGCCTGAATTTACGTTTCGCGTAGGGCACCTGGCATGCCTCACTACACCGTTCCCACCTCGCAACATAATTAATTCTACTCACCAAATGTCGGACACAACGGAAGTGGAAGCAGCTTCGTACCGTTTACCGTGCGCACGACCTCATCACCACAACAGCAGGCAGCCGCTGCGGGTTTTTTTTCCTTTTTTTCCAAACTTTTTTTTTGGTCACCATTTTCTCCAGGCACCATTTCTGGTGTAACGTCGGGTGTTTCTTTTCACCAGCCAATCACCTTTCACGTTGCCACGTCCGTTGCCACGTCGCGCTGACGTACGCTAAACAAGCGCTGCCGTGCGCACAATGCAAACGAGCCCAAAGGCGCGCAAAAATAAGCCGACCAGTGCTTAGACACAAAGTCAGACCTGGCAACGCAGCCTAGGCCAATCATGTGTGAGAGATCTACAACCCTGCAAGCGAGCCTGCACGGGGCCCCTAAGGGGCCACTTAGGGCTGGCTTAAGGGCCCACCGTGGGCTGCCCACACAGGGCCCCAGGGGGCTTGCTCATTGGCAAAGTGTGGGCCCCTAAGTGCTGGCCCTGCATGGGCAGCCCTCACTTAGCCCTCACATGCCTACAGTGGCCCCGCATTGGCCCACTTGGGGCTATGAATAAGCAGCCCTCACTTAGCCCTCCGGAACCCCCATTAAACTATAACCTCAAAATAACTATATTCTATTAATCTAAAATGTACTAAACTAAGATCTGTATTGTAAAGAAAAAATACAATAGTTGTTCATTGAATGGTTTATTTTCGGCTTTTGTTTACAACAAATCAAAACACACTTGTGTGGACTTACAAAAAGAAAAAAAAATCACAAATGTATACATATTCAAAGTCAGCTCACACACAAAATCCAAACTCCAAATAGTCAAAGGGATTCAAATCAATGATTAAATATAATACAGAACAAATATAAAACATTGGCAAATATAAAACCAGTGTAACCTTTCCTGTCTTAGTCTCCAGACTAAGGGGGAACTGAATCAAGTTCAATTCCACAGCCGAAATTAATACTTGCGTCGGTCTCCGCCTATTAACTTTGGGGTAGAACCCACTTGTATCTTTTATTACTATTTCCCTGTTGCACAATGGTGAATGAACGGTCTCTTTTCTTCAGGCACTGTTAGTTTATTATAACTCCAGCAACTCCATCAAACACGTTTCAAGTTCACTTCACTTCCTCAACTTACTATACAATAGACAAATGCACACAACATACATACATACATAATACACAATACATACAACATACAATAACCCATCTCTCTCCCAGCATCCTTCTCTCACCCCAACCAAATTCTATTGTCACAGACTCCTCTTAAAGGAGACATTTTTTACAATTTTACAACACTACCCCCACTATGGATGGCAATGTATCACAATTCCACTCCATCAGTGCAGTTACAATGTAGCATACTTCACCAACATCTCAGCAGATAACATGGCCCATGGCAGACTTGGCTTTTTTTTTTTTAGGTAAGGCTACATTGGTAGACTTAGCAAAGTGGGCATATTATGAATCAACTATAAAACAGATTACACCAGTGGTCACTGAACATATACTGGATAGGCATGCTGCACCTCTCTGTTCACCTGCTATTCATTTCAAGTAACATACAAATAATTCAATTCAATTCAATCTTTATTTCAGACTCAAGGTCCATATCACAGACAGCATGACACATACACAACGATAAAATCAAATAACTCTGTTCAGGTTCAGAATAGCAAAGTATGAGAGTAACCATTTGTTTGTACATACTGTGCAATCCACAAGTCCTTTCCCCCCTACCTAAGGAGTTCTGGGTAGACTACCATCACTCCTGGTGAGATCAGGGCATCATTCTTGCCCCTTTTCAGCACATAACTCACCACTAACTATGTTTTTATTTTAAGTCTGTCACCCACTCCCCAACCTCCAGTCACCTGTCAACGGCGAGTCCCCTATACCACCGGCCAGCCTTGAGACTTGATTCTTGAGTAAATTCTGAAAAACTGACAGGAATTCCACAATGTTTCTTCTTGTACTCCTCACAACCTGCCCAGTCCTTTCTCATGGCTGAATTCATCTGTGTGTGTGTGTGTGTGTGTGTGTGTGTGTGTGTGTGTGTGTGTGTGTGTGTGTGTGTGTGTGTGTGTGTGTGTGTGTGTGTGTGTGTGTGTGCATACATATATACATACAGTGCCTTGAGATTCAAAATTTGATGAAATTAATTGTTTTACTCAAAATTCTCCACACTATACCCCATAATGACAAAATAAAAACATATGTTTTTGATTATTTTCCGACATTCACAGTTAACTGTGGGACCTGATAGAGACATGTGTGTGCCTTCCGTGTGTCAGATCAATTTTATTTACCATAGGCAGACTCCAATCAAGTTATAGAAACATCTCAAGGATGATCAGTGCAAACAGGATGCACCTCAGCTTAACTTTGAGTGTCATAGCAAAGGGTGTGAATACTTATGCACATGTGATTTTGTCTTTTTTTTTTAGAGGTGCAACCGCTCCTATAAGAGGGTTTAGGACCCATCCGTGGTGAAATTTGTTTTCAGTCGTGAAAATGTGTCTTTCGCTGTGACGCCATGCTGTGGAAAACACGCCCATAGGCTGATAATCTTCACACCCAGTGTGAAGTGCTGTGATTGGCTAGCAAGATGCATGATGAAATGAATAACTCATAAATTTCACCGCTCACTTCACACTGGATGTGATTATGTTTTATTCATTTGCCATAACATCTTAAACATCTATTTTATTTTGTCATTATGGGGTATAGTCTGGAGAATGTTGAGTAACATTTTTGAATAAGGCTGTAACATTGTATGTACACTGTATGTGCAAGCAGAGTGTGTGTGTGTGTGTGTGTGTGTGTGTGTGTGTGTGTGTGTGTGTGTGTGTGTGTGTGTGTGTGTGTGTGTGTGTGTGTGTGTGTGTGTGCGTGTGTACACACACACACTCTAACATATTTATACTTTTACCTAAGTATTCATTGTCAAAGCTTACTCTTCCACTGGGGCCTCACTGCTAGCTGGCAGACTGTGATAGGGCTCCTTTTGTCCACCCGCTCTGTCACTTGAATTACGCAGCCACACCCTAATCTCCTTCTCAACATCGGAATCCTGAGGACTTGGATGAATGCGTTACTTTCTTACAGCCTCTGAAACATAAAAACAAATAGGCTTATATGAAACAATAATTTGTGTAGGAAGCAATTTCTTATTCGTTGCTGTCGGGCAGAAACCTTGTATCAACATCCTTTAATCTTTTTTTGTTCCGTTTTTGTAAATGAAAGCTCTACTTCGTCATACAACATGTAAACCCTCTGTTAATTTAACAAGTATAATCCAATGGACACAAATAGTCCATTTGGGTTACTTGTTAACTACAGATTTTACAATGGAAGCTGCCATTCTTAGGTTACCTGTTAAAGTGTGTTGTGTGGGAAGCTACTCCAAGTGATTCATTCAACATTATGGTAGTCCTGAAAAAATCTAACACTTTGTTTGCAGACATAAACATACATAAACCATGCTAAATCCAGATGTGACGTGTGTGGGCATTCCTGTCCATGATCTCCCTATGTATCTATTGGTGTTATCAAACATACCTGCTGCTGATAGAGAGCGTCTCACAGCAGGGGGTACGGCCACAGGTGAAGGACAGCTTGCAGGTGGAAGGTGGCTCACACTCCCTGTGGGCAAATGATGGTGTATGTCAGCGGGTGTCCAAACATATTTTTCAAAGAGGGACATATAAGAAAATATGAAAATACTTTAGGGTCGACTGCATCTCCTGTCATACTGCACCTTTGGACCATGATTAAATCACATACAAATGCATCACATTACAACTATTTAATTTAACTACAGTGCGACATCAATAGCCGTTTGTCAAATGTAAATCACTCATCTGTACTGTATGCATGCACTGTGTTGCTATTATATTTACAGTCCAATAAATTATCTTTCTTCAAATGGCTGTGTAGTCAAACGTAACCAGGTGTGAAAACGTCTTTACAATTTTGTTTAATAGAGCACCGAAGTCTGACGTCACTGCCAGTAGAGGGCCAGTAGAGGGCGCTGTTCCAGGGTTCGTGGCTTTATTTTTTATGTTGAAATCCCCATTTGGGAATCTTAGATCACGTCATATAAGAACTGTGTTCCAAACATAAACACACCACCCTGGCGTTTTTGTCAGGGGGGTGGCTCTGCATCGTTTATGATATTCATTCATATTTGATACAGCCTGTTTCTGCCGAAAATGGAATTAAAGGTAGGGTAAGTGATTTTCTTTGGTTGAAATAAGTGTTAAATAGCTCTATATTCTGATAGTACTCATTGCTATAGAGTGTTTGTTCAGTTAAAGGAATCTCCTTGTCTCTTCAGCTCTTTATTAAACACAAAATACATTTTCGTCTCAGTTTTAGTTTCATTTCCAATGTTTTCCAATCAGGATAGAGAACTCAATCAGGATATAGATTAAACAAGTGAAATTTGAAGTGATGACAAGAAATGAGCAGAAAAAAATGGAACTGGAACACTATAAAAATGAAGCTTAAAAATGGGTACTTTCTCCTGATTGGCTGAGATTTTGACACCTACCTAAAAATGTATTTTCTGTTTATTAAAGAGCTGGAGAGACGGGGAGACTCCTGTTACTGAACAAACACTCTATAGCAATGATTACTATCAGAATATAGTAATTTAACCTTTTAACAAAATACTTTTTGTTTTAACCAAAAAATATCACTTACCCTACCTTTAATTCTGCCTTAAAAGTCTTAAGAACTACTACTTCCGGGTCTGAAATCACTGTCCCCACAGCAGCCGCGTTCATGGGAAATGTAGTCTTTGGGTTGTTTGACTCGTTTCTAGTGTTTATATTGTGTTACTCTTTGGGTAAATGTGTACATTTACACCTTCAGTCAATGCTTCATATCCATATGAGTAAAAACACCAGGGTGGTGTGTTTATTTTTGGAACACAGTTCTTATATGAAGCGATCTAAGATTCCCCAATGAAGATATCAATACAAAAAGTAAAGCCATGAACCTGCGGAATCATGCGCCCTCTACTGGCAGTGACGTCAGGACTTCGGTGCTCTATAGCAGCGGTTCCCAAACTTATTTAGCTGTGCACCCCTTATTACATCCTGACCTAGATGACGCACCCCCCCGGGGCGTCATCTAGGCAAACCAATTAGGTTGGTTTGCCTAGATGGCAGGTCACGCACCCCCTGGGGTGCGCGCACCACAGTTTGGGAACCCCTGCTCTATTGAAATGGCATTTCTTTCAGTTAGGAATTCTTACACATTCTGCTGAGAAATAGCCTATCTGCCCAAACTAATTTCAATACACCATCATGTCAATGTATGAATTAGGCTGCAAGCCTATGGAGTTATGGAGGGTATGGGGCTGGGCTGTGTAGTTTAACTTAAAAAAAGGGTCCAAATCCTTCTATTTTTTTTCAAGCGTTTGTTTTAAAAGAGCCGATCTACAAGCCCCTTTTCAAATAGCCAATGTATATGAGGTTAAAGTGCCTAGACCGAAGCTATACCAATCTTACCTGCTGACAGACAGACGGACGGGCGGACGACTCAAGGTGGTCAACAATGCAGTCTCTCACATACAGGCGGTGGTCAAATAAGACTCCCTGTGCACAAATGATGGATTTATTGAGCATTGAAGGATCTACAACAGTGGCTCTCAAATGTCAAGCATTATATCCATGCATTCAGACCATGTGCATTTTGTCAATATATCAACAACAAGCTAAGGCAGGGGTCTTCAACGTTTTTAAAATGTTTTATATACAAATATTGTATAATTATGTAGGCCTATAAAATTGTGATTCATGTGTATAAACATACCATGTTATTGTGCATTCAATACTAAGCAATTAAAATAATAGATAGATTAATATATTCATGCTTTTAATTCAAACATACATGTACAAGGTACAGTGAGTAGGGTGGCTATGTACCCAATGTGAATACTATCAACAATCTGTCAATTGCACAATAATCATGTATACAAGCTATTCAAAATAGATAGAATCATAATTTATTTTAAACATAAATATGGAAAATATTTAAAAAATATTAAAGAAAAATTGACATTTTTGAAAAAAAAAGGTCTAATTGTGTAATCAAGCAACAATTTCGCGGACCCCTGCAGTACCTCCGTGGACTCCCTTGGGGTCGCGGACCCCTGCAGTACCTCCGTGGACCCCCTAGGGGTCGCGGACCCCTGCAGTACCTCCGCGGACGCTCTAGGGGTCGCGGACCCCCTGTTGAAGACCTCTGTCTAAGTTTTCATTTTATTTGTGCTCTTTCTCACACACACAGAGAGAGTGTGTGTGTGTGTGTGTGTGTGTGTGTGTGTGTGTGTTAGACACATTAGCTAAACATTAGCCTATACTATTCTACTGAAATGATATCTGAATTTGCTAAATGTACTCAAATACAACCCCAACACAACATCACACTTAAACTATAACAAATATAATTATTAATAATTAAAAACTCACCTTATAGGCAAGCAGTAGGCTAGTAGTAGCCTATATTATAAATTATATTGTATATCCCGCTATCATTTCTTGAAATTATTGTCATAAAATCCCTTTATCAAGACAAATGAAATCGCTAAACAACGTGTCGTGATCATAGAGTTGGGTGGTGACTCCAGACAACAGTTGTTATCAATAGCCTACAGTAACAGTAGTAGGCTAAAGTCTACATAAATAGTATTTCTGTGTGTCAACACTCACCTAAAATGTCTGCTTCTTCTTCTTCTTTCTTTTATCTTCTCTGAAGTCGGTTAATAATTATTTGAATGAAACCAAAGTAACGCAATTTGTCTAACTGTATTTAGAGCGCTCGAGCGACTGCTCGAGCGTTTCATTCTCCCCGCTCTGAGTCACTGTTGCCAGATTCTGTGAGAGAAATAAGCAGCCAGGTCTATGAAAATAAGCCTTAACCCTACATTGGCTATTTGAAAATAGCCGATCTACAAGCTCACAGTGCGTCGCATTTGCAACACGTTGTGAGCTTGTAGGTCTGCTATTATCAAAAAGAAAAAGTTAAATATATTTGTAATATTATTTGAAACAGATGGGGGTCTGCGGAAAAATGCATTAATTTGGGCATCCTTGACATGCAGATGTTTGAGAACTGGTTTAAACAATAAATAAAAAATGGAAGCAAGCCCAAATAACTACACTTTAGAAACAAACCCCCAAAAAGCAACCCACTTAACTACCAATATTTACAAGCAACTTCACGAAAAACAAGCCCAAAGTCGCTTATAATAAGCAGATATGGCAACACGGTTCACAACCCAGAATGCATTGCGTGTAAAAAACAACAACAGATCTACAAACTCACAACGCGTTGAATGGCGACCAGATGTAGATCTGTAGATCTGTTCATTTTTGTAACCATAGCACCGGTCTGTTTTGGCATTCAGGAAGTTGCCATATGAAGTAAATAAGTTATTGGATGCATGTTGTCATAATAACAATAATAATAATAATTATTATTATTATAATTAATATAAAAATAATAATAATAATAATAATAATAATAATAATAATAATAATAAGTGTAATAATAATAAGTATTATTATTATTATTCAATATATTATTTATGTCACATCACAAGAAAAGGACAAGAAATGTAAAATTAAATTTAAAAAGATATAATAATATATACTGTATATATACTGGGGGGGGGGCAATTGTAATGGAAGAAAATCTTCACAGTCTAATGTTGGCAGGTATGATGACTCCCCGGGATCCAAACTAGTTAAAATAGTAGATCTGAAAGCTCACCACGCGTCCCGGGCTTGTAGATCTGCTATTTTCAAGGCGTTTTTTTAATTAATTGATGGAATTTCGTCAATTTTTTAATGTATTAATGAAATTATTTTGATACATTTTTGATTTTAGTATTTTTATTGATGAAGATTTTAGATTTTTGAAATAATAATATAATATATTTTTGTAGGAAACGGAAAAAAGGGATCTTTCCTCGTGACCCATAAAAATGTGTCCATGACCCACAAATGGGTCCCCACCCACTGTTTGGGAAACAGTGATCTAACCCAGTGGTTCTCAACCCTTTCAGGCTGCGACCCCCCAAAATAATCATATTTGAAATGGGGACCCCCCACCCTGAAAACTAAGCACTTGGAATGTAGGAGTTGATGCATTACGTTTAGTTCAGACTTTATTGTGAAAATAGCAGATCTTCAAGCTTGTAGATCTGCTATTTTCAAAATGTTTGCCTCTTTCTGATATTATTTGACAATTTGGCCAATGTTTGACCATTTTTTATAGTATAACGTTTGTTGATTACTTTTGATGCAGTAATGTTCATTTTTTTTTAGGTATTAAAAAGGTCTTAAAGGTCCTTAAATTGTCACTTCACTATCATCTGGGGACCACCCCAAATCATGTGGGGATCCCCCTGGGGGTCTCGACCCACATGGTGAGAATCACTGATCTAACCAAACTTGACCAGCTGCTAAGCTGGTCTGTCCAGTGTCCAGCCATCTGACCAGCTAAGTCCAGCTGCTAAGCTGGTCTTTGCTGGTCTGTCCAGTGTCCAGCCATCTGACCAGCTAAGTCCAGCTGCTAAGCTGGTCTTTGCTGGTCTGTCCAGTGTCCAGCCATCTGACCAGCTAAGTCTAGCTGGTAAGCTGGTCTTTGCTGGTCAGTCCACCCATTTGACCAGCAAAGACCAGCTACCAGCTTGGCTTTGCTGGTCAGTCCAGCCAGCCAGCTGGCTGACCAGCAAAGACCAGCAGAATCCAGCTTAGTGCCCAGCTAACCAATTACACTGACACACCAGCCTGACCAGCCTGGCCAGCTTGTCCAGCCTGGTATACCATCTAAACCAGCTTAAGACCAGCCAAGACCAGCTAATACCAGCTAAAACCAGCTAAAACCAGCAACCATCATAAGCTGGTTTGTGCTGTTTTTTTCAGCAGGGTTAGAAGACTAGGATGAGTGCATGTAGATTCAGACAGACAGGCGGAGTGATATGTGAGGCTCCAGGCTCTAGTCTACACAGTGCAATGTTGTAGAAAGTGGAGTGATATGCTGTGTTCTAGAAAAAAATCACACCCTGTGTGAAGTGAGTGGTGCCTTGCTTAGCTTGGCTAACATGTTCAATCAGCCAAGCTAACATGTCCAACGTTAGCTTGGCTGATGGCACTGATGTCACTTTGAAACATGTAAACAATGTTTCAAAGTGACACACCTATTTATAGGGCTCTATTTCGTCATGCGTCTCGCTAGCCAATCAAAGCACACCCTTTCAACATATTGTCACGTGTCACGTGATGCTTGACCAATGTTAGCTTGGTGGACACACGGACATACAGACATACATACATACATACATACGGACACACAGACAAAGCCAGATATAGGAGTGGTTGCCTTCGGCACCACTCAAAAAATAGTTCCAAGTTCAAGAAAAGAGCGGCAAATGATGTGGGAATGTAATATGGGCTGCCCACACTAAAAACGCATGGGGCCCAAAGGTACAAATCTGCTCTTGGCCCTGAACGGACAGACCCACACTGGCCCACTATGGGCTAGCCCCAGCTCAGCCCCAAGTGTGGGCTGCCCACAGCAAGCCCACGGTGAGACCACAGCTGTGGGCATCACCTGGGCAAACCCGCGATGGGCCTGTGCAGGCTTGGTGCGGGCTTGGCATAGCCCTCACTGCCCACACATAGCCTGCATGGGCCCCACAGGGGCTCGCTTGCAGGGCAAGCTATGGGGCAGAGACGCCACCGTATCTTAGCAACAACTACAGCGCTCACTCTCATTGGTCCTGTCACGCTAAGAGCAGTCTCCAGACAATGGCATCGCAGACAGCTTGCTGTTACTGCTGTAGCCATCACAGGCAGTTGCAGCACGACGGACAGGGCGCTGTGATAGCTGCCATGTCGCTAACGCTAATCTGGTTGTCATGCCTGCAGCGGCTGTGCAATCACTTTGTCAACAATGCACGTTCGTGTGGTGAATGTCTATATTGCTGCTCAGTTCGTCCATTGTACATGGTGTATGTTTGTGTGTGTCTTCTGGAGAACTATGTCGCTCCACAGCAACTACAGTAACTAACGTAATGGCAGGACCGCCACGTGCAACGCATGTTAGGCTGCATTATGGTCATGTAGTAATTTCAGATAATTTCGCTCCGATTACAGCAGTGTTTATCAACCCTTTCACGCCGCCCCCCCCCCCCCCCCCACAAATACACGTACTTGATCTGGGACCCCCCCATTCTGTTTGACTCCGTTCCACAAGTAAATATTGTGAAAATAGCCGATCTACAAGCTCGAAACGCCTCACGTTGAGAGGCTTTGTAAGCTTGGAGATCGGCTATTTTCTACATGATTGCCTCTTTCTTACATTCTTTGCCAATGTGGCCCATGTTTTCATAGCATAGTTTATTGACTACTTCTGTTGCAGAAATGGCCATTTCCTTTACTTTCGGTTTTTTATTGTCTCCGCCAGGCCGAAAGGCATGGCGCAAGACTATGTTTCACCCCCTGTCCGTCCGTCTGTGATAGCTAATCTCTCACATCGTTGACTTGATCGCAGCAAAATAACAGCCCGATGTGGAGAGTCAGTGAGAGCTGGATAAACGACGTAAAATGTGTCAAAAGGAGTCTGTACGCCTGTCGATAAATGAACACATGACGTCAGTGGGAGAGGAGATATTGTGTCTTTTGGACAAACAGCAGCGTGGTGCTGATGTTTGTTGTGTCAAGCAGCTTAATGTCACAGTGTTTGTGTTGGAGCGCCTCAGTGCGGCTGCAGAGTTCATGTGCAACCTCTTCCACAGAGACACAGAGACACTAGAAACTCTGCTGGGGAAAAAAAACACTGCTGGGCATTGACTTTCCTATGGACATTGATCTACACACTGCAGGTATATCTGCTACACACACAACATCAAACTACACACTGCAGGTATGATGCAGCGTTTGCATTACAGCCAGCATGCCAGCGTAGTTCCCATATGGTTTCAAGGTGGGCTAAACCATATGGACCCCATGTCAGCAATGTCAGCGGCATCCACTTCAGTCCCAACTGCGATGCCCATGCAGGCTATAAGTAGCTTCTACCTGGCCCTTAGGTGGGCCCCAACTAGCCATGTTTATGTGGGACCAAGGCGGGTCCTAACTGCGTTTGCCCATGCAGGCTTTAACTGGGTTCTACCTGGGCCCTAGGTGTACCCTAACCAACCACAGTGCAGTGCCCATCGCTCCAATTGTTGTGATGTCAGGGCTCTCAATACTGCACATTGGTGGAGGAGGAGGAGGGGCCGCAGGGGGACCGCACACATCGCTGAACCAATGGTAGCCCACGGATGTTTCCTCTGTGGATTTACAATCTGCCCCTCTATGCCACATATCATCCGCACTACAGGGTCTTCACTGACCGAGCCACGGCCCCACTCACCCTCATGACGCTACGCCACTTAAACGTGCGGCAGCATGCGCTGGGTTGCCAGGTTTGCACAGCCTGCGCCAGAAACAAGCAACCACCTTCATGAAAAAAAAAAAAAACACCGAAATGGTCCGCAATGTTCCAGGGGTGTCCCCGCGCGTCCCAACACTCCACAGGGGGTCAGTGGACCATCAGGGGGTCCGCGGACCCCCTGATGGCGGATGAAACATAACAAATATTATTTCTTCAAATTTTTTCCTTTTTCAAAAAAAAATTTCCACAGTTTCACTCCGGCGATTTGGGTCCCCCAATATACACACGGCCACGCTGGGCCCCGTGCGCGGCTGGGGTTGAGGGGGGCGTAGCCCCCCGAAACTCTAGTATTATATAAGTCATGATCCTGGCTCATGGTTCTAGGCATTTATACTTAATACCTCAGCTCAATGGCAAGCGTCATGTCTCCACGGCAATGGTAATGGTGCCATTGGTGCCATTAACACTGCAATGGTGCCATTAACACTACCTGGTGGTTTTCATGTCAAGGACCCCCAAATGAATGTGCATTTGGCCACAGACCCCTGAAAATAATTTGTGCCAGGGACCCCCATACAAGAATTCTGTTTTTAAAAGGTTTCAAAACATATTCCACAATTTAGAAATAGCCGATGTATATAGGGTCCTGGGCCCCAATTTTAAGAGTAGCCACAGTCTCCCACCGGAGGTACCTGTGCCACTGGCCCGTTCCCATGTCTGTCTGTCTGGGCCTCCATTGCTCCTAAATCGTTTTTCCGGGAGTATACTGCACTGATTGGTTAGCAGAGTCAGTCTCCAAATAGTTTCCACAGCCCATTCAGATTGCAACATCCTATCGCTGGCAAAGTCAGCCCCCCAAATATCTCCACAGTCCATTGAAATGCATTGTAACATCCCATCGCTCTGAAAGAAAGTCGGTCCCAAACTTGGCCCTCACCCTGCTGCCCTTTAGCAGGACAGCTGTTAAAAGAAAAAGACTAGCTGATTCCAAAAATCTGACACTGATACAACAAATAAGAAACACAAAACTAAGGCACAATGACCCCCAGTAAGGCAAACAGCAAGTTAAAGACTTGCAAGCATAAATCAATAAAAGGTCAGCCAGCTATTGCTGCACAATAATGTTTGTCCAAATGAGGTGTTAGTATACGGGGTGGTTTTCAAGACCACTGCACGAAAGTGTTCCTTATCACAATGGTTCTCAAACATTTTCATGTCTATGACCCCCAAATTGATATGTATTTGGCCACAAACCCCCATCTGAAAACATTTTGTGCCAGGGGCCCCCATTCAAGATTTGTTGTTAAAATGTTTCAAAAATATTCAAAATGTTTCAAATGTTTTGAAAACAGAACATCTACAAAGACCTTGTAGATCTGCTATTTTCAAATGGTTGTATGGGTTTAAAGTGGTTCAACTGATTTTGATGCATATTAACTCATTTTGCTGGGGACCCCCTGGAACCCCCCCAAGGCACCTGGGGGTCCTTGGACCCCACTTTCTTGATGTACAGTAGCACACTTTGTATAAACAACACATCTATCTAAATAACATAGCTAACATCTATGTAAATAACATATCTAAATAGCTTGCATGCATCATATACTGTTGTCTTGGTGCTAGAATTCTGTGGTAGAGTATTAATAGAAAAGTTCTGTTGTCTCCACCATCATCATACAGCATGCTTGAATCTAACATGTTCCAAGTTCTGTACAATGTAGTCTGGGCCACCAATAGATTTGTTACCAGTCTCTTGTGACATCATCAAAAGACAAAGCTATCGGTTTGGCCAATCACACACAGCCACACACAAAGATGTGGTCTACATCCGTAAACTCTCCACTCAAGAGACAAACTTGAAGACGATGGCAGCATCAACGATCCTCCTGAATCTAATGTGTCTACTTCTATGGGGAGAAGGTAAAATACCACAATAATTTTACCTACTGTACAACCACAACAAACATCCATTATTAAAATAATGTGTTTTTTATATATTTAAATACATTTATTTCTGTTTCCAGTTCACTTCGTTCAATTATCAGTTCTAGAACAGCAGAAGGGTTTCATTATGGTGGATGTTGGAGATAACGTGACTTTGCCCTGCTTCGATCAAGATAACTTCAAGAGCTACTACTGGTACAAGCAAAGTTTTGGCGATAAATCTGAGCTGTTATCATCCCGGAGCAGGTACACTAAGGAACCTACTTTGTCCGAAAAATTCAAAAACGATCCTCGTTTCTCTGTGATCTCACTCTCAGGAGAAGGAATAAATCATCTCAATATCTCAGATGTGCAAATGTCAGACTCTGCAACGTATTACTGTGGGATGCAGATGTATACTGACATCCAGTTCAAAAAAGGAATCATGCTCCATGTTAAAGGTTCCTCGTCCAGCTTCCAAGCCATTGTCCAGCAGCCTCCAGAGAAGTCAGTCCAGCCTGGAGACTCTGTGAATCTGAGCTGTACCGTCGTCACTGCTGGTGCGTACCACTGTGCTGTGGCCTCATGGGGGGAGTTAGCGGGTGGGGAAGGTGAGGAATATGACTGTTGTCACCAGATGAAGATCCTGGTGTTTCTCTCCATCAGCAGAACTGGAGTTGTGCTCTGCATCGTCCTCATCTTTACCATCATCTACATGGCCAGAAAATACACCTGTTCTATTGAGTAATATTTTCACATTACTTCATTACAATTGTTTCATAATGTTTTCTAATGCCAATATTATAATAATGCCATTTGCATCCAAAATAGCTTTTATAACAGGCTTTATGAACAAAAATGTATACACTACTCTATACTATACTTTTCTATATTCTTTATTATGTTTATTTTACTGTCTTTATTATAGAATGACATTTCTTTACATTATTGTCAAAAAGTTGCAATTATATGACACTTTTGTCTGCATTTCTTGTATTCATGTTGTTGAATTATTGTCTTTCAAATGTTCATTTACTTTGCGTAGGTGTATTTTTTTTGTGTGTGTGTGTGCATTGAGATGTATGAGAACAATGTGCTATGTGATGTACCAGCAGACCACATTTCCTGTATAATAAACCTCTTCTTGCTACTAAGGCAGTGGAAAGTACCTGGTGGTCTCTACATCTCTGAGGGGGCCTCATCCTCATCGTGTGTGTGTGTGTGTGTGTGTGTGTGTGTGTGTGTGTGTGTGTGTGTGTGTGTGTGTGTGTGTGTGTGTGTGTGTGTGTGTGTGTGTGTGTGTGTCTGTGTCTGTGTGTGTGTGTGTGTGTGTGTGTGTGTGTGTGTGTGTGTGTGTGTGTGTGTGTGTGCGCGTGCGTGTGCGAGTGCATGTGAGTGTGTGAGTGTTGTTATCAAGTTCTCAAGCTTTACAAAAAAAGATTATAGTATATAGTATAATGGTTCAGGGCTGGGCATTTTGAGTAGGAAGAAGAAGGAGGAAGAGGAGGACTGAGAAAAATAGGAAAAGGAGGAAAAGTTAAACAAATGAGAAATACAGGAGGGTCGATCAGCAGAACTGTCTGGATCATTAAATCTTGATGGAATGTGTCTAATTTACACAGCACAATGCCTGAATAGATGATACTTATTCTGCATCACCCAGGCAGTGAACTCACAACAGTTCTCACAAAGGCATGCTGTGATCACATTGAGCTACCCAGAGAAAGGGGAAAATCAGAGGTAACTGCTAACAGAAAACAGCAACTCACTATTTGCAAAATACACCAAAGTAAAGTTATTCAGCTAACCCACGTTTTGACCACACCACACTGGACCTGAACAGAGCACCTCCCATAAATGAGGAGAGCACAGGCAGTACCATGTAACACTAGCAGCAGGGGGAGGGGCGTCACACGTGTAATAGCAGTTTTCAAACTATTACTATTACAAATCAAGACAACATTTTAAAATTCTTTGCACTTCATCTAGACAACACAGATATGTCTTTATTATGTCTTTTACAAAGATTAATTTCTATAAGTGGGGAAAATATTTTTGGTTAAGATGCTCTATTTGCATTGACTGCAATTGGACATGTGAGGATATAAATACAAATACTGTCAAAAAATGTTTTTTGAGATACAGTTCTGAAGCTTTTCTGAACTGAAAAATCATCTTAATGCCCGGCCTGTGGGCCGGCCTGTGGGCAATTTTTAAAATAGGCAAGTCAGTACATGACTAACATTACCACCAGGTGGTTTGCTGAGAATTACAGCTTGGCTACGTAGTACATGCCTGCTATCAGAACACCGCCTGCATTGTGAGTAAAACAATAGTGCTGGGGTTCGCTGCGTTATTATCATTTATTGTGTCTTAATCTGTCTTTCCTACGAGCCAGTAGCCAACCCCCCCACCCCCGGTCGGCCACACAGCACCCCTCACTTATAATGCTTCCATGGCCATGGTAGTCACAAGCAATCTCTCTTGACATCATCGCAAGACAAAGCAATCAGTTTGTCAAATCACACGTAGCTCCACCTCTTTAGATGTGGTCAAAAACACCCGTAAACTCCTCAAGAGACAAACTTGAAGAGGATAGCAGCATCAAAGACCACCCTGCATCTAATGTGTTTCCTTCTATGGGGAGAAGGTAAAATACCAAAATTCATTTTTTTCCTTTTAAAAAATAAATAAATAAACAATTATTTATTTTTATATTTATATGTATATATTTCTGTTGCAGTTCATTTTGCCCAGTTGTCAGTGGTTGAACAGCAGAAGGATGTCGGAGACAACGTGACTCTGCATTGCTTCGGTCAAGATAGCTTTCAGATGCACTATTGGTACAAGCAAAGTTTTGGAGATAAACCTGAGCCGATAGCGTTCCGGTCCAAGTACGATAAGGAAGCTACTTGGTTCGAGAAATGTCAAAGTTCCCGTTTCTCTGTGGTCCCAGGGGAACTAATAAATCATCTCAAGATCTGGGCTGTAATGTCAGACTCTGCAGTGTATTACTGTGGGCTGTTGCGGGTTACTGCAATTCAGTTCCAATTAAGAAGGAATCAGGCTCCATGTTAAAGGTTCATCGCCCAGCATCCAGGCGATTGTCCAGCAGCCTCCAGAGAAGTCAGTCCAGCCAGGAGACTCTGTGAATCTGAACTGTACCGTCCACACTGCTGTTGCTGACTATGCTGTGGCCTCATGTGAGGAGATAGGGGGTGTAGAAGGTGAGGAAGATGAGTATCGTAACCAGATGAAAATCCTGGTGTTTCTTTCCATCAGCAGAATTGGAGTTGTGCTCTGCTGTGTCTTCATCTTCACCATCATCTACATGAGCAGAAAATATACATAGACTTGACATTATGTCCGCTTGTGGACAGATAACAATACATATTATTATTTGTCTCTCACTTGTTTAGCTTGCTGACCCTCTTCATCTGATTTTGTTTCATAATGCTCTATAATGCCACCATTATAATATTTCCAATTGCATCCAAAATAGCTTTATCTTTCAACAGACATTATGAACAAAAATATTATTATTCTATTATTGTATTCTGTACTATTCTAGATTAGATTACTTATTTTACTATCTTTAATATATGATACTTCTTATATTATCAACAATCTGTGATTAACATGACACATGTTTCTGTATTCTATTCATGTTGTTGAATCATTGTTTTTCAAAGGTACATTTTCTTTACTTACGTGAGAGTTTAAAAAAAAAAAAGGTATACTTTGTGAATTGAGATGTGTGAGAACAATGTGATGTGTGATGTACCAGCAGACCACATTTTCCTGTGTAATAAACCTCTTCTTGTATTGAGATGGGGTGGAAAGTTCCTAGTGGTATCTAAAGTGGGGCACATCACTCTTGTCAGCCGATAGCCAGCAGTTTGATGTGCTAGATATTGGTTTCGGTTCCTCAACATTGTAGCAAGAAGAATAAAGAATAACAATGTTATTCATGTGTGCGTGCATGCGTGCATGTTGGCGTGCGTGCGTGCGTGCGTGCGTGCGTGCGTGCGTGCGTGCGTGCGTGCGTGCGTGCGTGCGTGTGTGCGTGCATGCTTGCTTGCTTGCATGTGTGTAGTAGACAGACAGGTCAATTGTGTCAATTAGTGTCAATTGTTCATAAACCTGGTTGTCTGGGAAGTAACTGTCTTTGAGCCAACTGGTTATATGTCAAAGCTTTCTATTTTAGAAAGATCTCCTTGGATTCTATTCAGTGTTAAGCTTCTTTTTTTTCTGTACCACCATGGATTCCCTTCACAGAACGCTGACCTAAACCCACATAAGGTTACTCTAAAGTAAACAAAGCCTAACTAAGGCTAAAAGGCAGTTTTTCCCTAGTCTCACATTACAACCAGACTTTCAGAGACCTAGCTATAGAAACGTTTGACTGTGCAAGACTAGGTTAGCCCTTCTTACCACACTGGACCTAAACAGAGCACTGAAACAGAGCTCCTCCCACTAACAACCTCCACTCTGCTACCACTTCCTTCAGAGAGCACTAGCAGTAGGATGTAACAATAGCAGCAGGGGGAGGGATGTCACTTTTGGCATATTTCAAGCTAAAGTGTCAAAAAAGTCAATTATCAATACAAAATGATGACACTTTTTGTACAGTACTTCATACAGAGCTCACAGAGATGTCTGTAATTTGTTTTTACAAGTATTGAATTCTGAGAAAAGTGATGTTTAAAGATGATTGACGGTAGAAGGAAGAAGAAGAAAAACTGTTTTTGAGATACAATTCTGAAGCTTTATTTAGCTAGACATTTTCTGTGGCTCTTTTTTACAGAAATAAAGAAGAAAAAAAAAGTTTTGATGCCACATCGGCTCAATTTCTGAATCTGATCATTCATAAATGTCATTTGTCAAACATTTGTGGAAGAAAGTCTGTGCAGCATGGCAATAGAGCAACAGATGAAATAGGTTTAATTCGTTTTACAATTCATGAGAAAGAACTTCATAATTCCAAGCAGCTCAAAGCATATAAGGACATTTCTGCTTACTTGGGCCTGCATTTTGGTGAAAGTTGCAAAGTGACAGCATGTAAAACTGATTTGTTATGGAATTGAGACGGTTGCTGTAGCACCACTATCAGGACTATTAGCCCAGTGGTTCTGAAAGTAGGGTCCGGAGACCACTAGGGGTCCTTGGAGGGGACCCAGGGGGTCCCTTTGTTACCGTGGCTATTTAGAAATAGCAGATATACAAGCTCACATCGCGTCACTTTGTGCCGCACTGTGAGCTTGTACATCTGCTATTTTTGAACATTTAAAAAATACATCTTGAAAAGTGTTTGAAAAATGTTGAATCATTTAGATTTTTTCAACACAAATCTTCTCTTCTGGGGGTACCTGGCAAAAACATTTTCAGATGGGGGTCCGTGGGGGTCCTTGACACGAAAAAGTTTGAGAACCACTGTATTGTGCCTACAATGCCAGTTGAGTATGTTTGGTGTATAGGACTGAACCTACTGTATGTGCCATGTTTTTTTTTTTTTCATGCATGGGAAAGTATTTCCTGGAAGAAGAAGAAAGAATAAGAATCAGAAATACAGTAGCTGCCTTTAATTGGCTCTGGACACGCCTATGAAAATCTTACACACTCATTATTAATTGAATATAAAGATTATCATTAATTTGTTTGGTGCAGCTGTGTTTCTTACTAGTCTGCCATGTATCTTTAATCTGCTGTAGTTTTTAACCTGAACTGGAAAACAAACTCCTATACAAAATCAGACTGGGGTTTCATAACCCTTTACACACACACACACACACACACACACACACACACACACACACACACACACACACACACACACACACACACACACACACACACACACACACACACACACACACACACAGACACACAGACAGACAGACAGACAGACAATCCACTTGTCTGCCAAGTGGGGAAAGCAGTTATGTTTCCGACCCGTGTGTGTGTGTGTGTGTGTGTGTGTGTGTGAAGATATTGAAAATGGGTGAAGTGCTCCTTTAAGTAATATTTTGTTTACCTAAGGCACTGCTCACGTATTGAGCAGATATTCAGCATGACATAGAATGAAGCTAAACAGCACAAATACAATAGAATAGAACATTTAATGGCATAATAACATGACAATATAGGATACTGTACATTAGACTACTAGTATTTGGGAATTAAGAGTATAATAGTAGTACAATGGAATTAATAGCATTGAATTATTAATATACCATATGTAGTCAAGTTATTGCGTTGTAACTATCAGTTACTGTAGAGCAAGATGTCAACGGTGTCATTTCACTGAAGGTCTGGCATGCTGGTGTAGTGGAACGCAGTGAGCTGGGATTGAACCCGAGGGTCCCACTTGCCAGTCCGACGTGTTACCAGTCATGCCAATAGGGCTGAGCCCGATTGGCAGGTCTGTTGCACGCCCGTTCTCGCTAATTTGACTGTGGGGGCTACACTGGCACTGAGCCTAAACAAAGAAAGAAAGCCTGTTATGGCTTTACAGTGTACATTGACCTTTAAGTTATTAATTTACTCGGTCTATGACTTTAATAACCAGTGCTGAAAACTTGCCTGATTCCCTGAAATCACATGACTTAAAGTGGGTTGGCTGTCTCTTAAAAAGAGGTTGGATATTTGATGTCAGAGTTGCTATATAAACACCTGTGGAAACACTGCCATGCCGTCCCTCTCACTCTCCTCCTGACTGACACACATCTGGAAAAGAGACATCACCTCAACACCACTCTCCTCCTGGCTGACCCTCATATCTGGAACCGAGACATCCCTTTAACACAACTCTCCTCCTCCACTCAGGTATGCAGAACAGTTTTCCAATTGTGTGTGTGCCGGGGTTTTCTTGCAGAAAAGGTCTTAGGGCCAGTCCACACCAATGCAACTCCTTGCAACTCCTTGCAACCATTATCTCTTAATGGCACCGGTCTACAAGTGGTCAGTCCAGACCACTGCAACGGTCTCTAAAACAGTTTTGTTGCAAGGAGTTGCGTTGGTATGGACTGGCCTTAAGATGGTATCTATGCCACTCCGCCTTAACCATAACAGACGTCCGTGGGTTATACATGCAGTGCCTGCATGTACAGTACAGTACAGTAATAATAATAATAATAATAATAATAATAATAATAATAATAATTTTATTATAACGCACTTTACATTCTTACGAATCTCAAAGTGCTACAGTACAGTACAGTACAGTACAGTACAGTACAGTTTCAAGTTCTGGTCATTGAGGGATGACAGTACATTGATAGATAAATAAAATATGACACACAGGTGACAAAAAAACAACCGTATTGGCAGATGTACAGTACAGTATATATCAACGCATCATGTTAAAAACATAAAAGCTTTAACTTCTGTTGAAAAAGGGCTATAATTGATCTATAAAATGTCTTACATTAAAACAGATTCAGTCAACTCAATACGATTTGTGCTTGTAGCATTCCAAGACCAATCTTTCTTATTTATTTAGGCTAATTACAGACGTCACATTCACTGACTGAGCACTTAAATCTCATGATCTTTATTTATTTTCCTCTTTATACAATTTACAATTCATGCATTTAGCAGACACTCTTGTCTAGAGTGACTTACAAGTGTGAGTTAGAAATAAGCAGAGTAAGCATTAACTCTAGTAAATAAACAACAGGGTCATAACGTACACAAACTAGATTACCCGCCTCATTCACCAACATTCTCAAGAAGACATTTCTTCTTAAAGTGGCAAAATGTAACCTTTTTTTAATTAGTACAATTTGACATGAATTTTGACCTGAAGTCAAGATTCAATTCTGAGCAAGCAGGCAGGCTCTATTGGCTCAATGGTAAAAAGAAATGTAGCACTTGAACAGGACACCTGGTTCAAATCCGGGGTAGAAGAGGAAAGGTACAACGTGCAGTTTTAAAGGAGTAATTCACCCAAAAAATGACTTATTTTCTATCAATTTGACACCCCATGAAGCATTGAATTCATGGAGAGTTTTTATTTTTTCTCACATTCCTAAGCCAATAATTTGATTACCGGCGGAAAGATGCTAATGTATCCGGTCGGAGACTCAAAGGAGACTTTGTGTTTCCTACCGGAAATACACCCAGTCATCAAATCATAAAAAAAAAATCTCCATGAATTCAAGGCTTCATGGGGTGTGTAATTGATAGACAATAAGTAATTTTTTGGGTGAACTGCTCCTTTAAGACCCACTTGCACAGTTTTCATAAAGATTCTGACATTCACCAATGTTTTCTTAGCTGCAATTTGTTTTTAGTTTAGAACAGAATCTACGCACTCTCAAGGCACATATAGTGTTTGCCCATATAATTTGTTATTTTGTTTTCTTTAATTCTATAGGATTTAAATTACAATAATATTTTTTTTATTGTATTAATTATTCATTTATAACATTTTTGAAGTGGTTCTCAACGTGGGGTCTGGAGACGCCCAGGCATCCTTTTGGGGCTCCCAGGGGACCCCACAAAATGAGGGACATGTTTAACCACTTAAACCTTAAAGCTCACAACGCATCGTGACCCATTTTGAGCTTGTAGATCAGCTATTTTCAAAACATCTAGATGAAAAATGAAACACAGATGTGACTTCAGAGGCATGCAGTCATGTCATTTTATAGAGATTGGTGGGCGGCTAACAATTAAGATGCTTGGTGGGGCATTTACCTATGATAATCAGGATCAACTGGCACAACCTTTTAAGTTACGAGGATATGGGATTCATCATTATAAGATCATAGTTAGGCCTACAAACAATTCTGCACTTTAAGAACATGAATCTGACTAGGATTTTCTTATGTAGAAATATTAGTGAATGATGCCCAATTAATCAACATCGCATGTGTCTAAACAACATGCTATGTAAATAACATTCTTAAGGGAGTATTTCACCTAAAAAATGACTTATTTTCTATTAACACATTGGCTGCCATGGACGCAGATCTGCGTTCTTTCAAATAATTCCGTGGGCTGCCAAGAACGCAGATCTGCGTTCTTATGTCTTTTTTGTGGTTTAAGTTATATTGCAATCTTATGCAACCGGTGTCTTCATATAGTCCTTCTACAAAAAAAAAAAACTCCAAAAAAAGTCATGTGATCAAAAAGTCACATGATCAGACCAAAAAGCACAAAGAAGCCTGAAACCCCAGTGTGCCGTCTTGCGCATTCAAACAAACAACACCAAGAGAGACACCGAGAGAGAGAGAGAGAGAGACAGACAGAGCAAGACAGACAGAGGAGCGATTGAGAGAGAAAGTGAGTAGCCTAATTGTTGAGGTTTAGTTTAGTTTATAGTTTGAGTAATTTGAGGTAGAGTTTAGTTTATAGTTTATTTAGTTTATAGTTTATTTAGTTTATAGTTTATATTTAGTTATAGTGTAAGCTACAGATAGTTGAGGGAGAGGAGGTGGACCGGAGTGTCGGAGGGTTTCGAGGTAGAGAGAGGTGCCTAGGTGCCTTTATATTTTAGGTGAGAGAGTAGAAAGAAAGAATAAAAGATGGTAGGGAA
Source organism: Gymnoscopelus microlampas (assembly GCF_963454915.1). Taxonomy (NCBI): domain Eukaryota; kingdom Metazoa; phylum Chordata; class Actinopteri; order Myctophiformes; family Myctophidae; genus Gymnoscopelus; species Gymnoscopelus microlampas. Next base: position 34,481,206 of record NC_139956.1, on the reverse strand, counting down.
ACGGACCAAAAAGACCCGACATATTGGGCCCAAGAGGACCGTTCAACCGAGCGATTCTCGCCAAAAGAGGCTGGAGGACTGCATGTCATTCGTAGCTCCGCGGCCGCGACCATCACCCCCTCGACCTGAGCACGTACCGGACTCACAGGAGGACGTTGAACCTGTAAAGGTCTGCTTCACAGCGCCTGAGAGATCACTAGTCCCGCGAACATCACCCCCGCCATTACCCCCTGGACCTGAGCACGTACTGGAGGATTTGAAGCCTTTCAAGGGCTGCTTCACCGCGCCTGAGCTATCGCTAGTTCCACGGTCATCACCCCCGCCATTACCCCCTGGACCTGATGTGAAAGACTGCTTCACCTCGCCCGAGCGATCGCTAGTTTCTGTACCTGTTCTGGACGTACCGGAGCCTCCGGAGGAGGACGTACCAGAACCAGAACCCGAAATCGACACCCGCCCAGCCGAGACCTCGGACGGGGAAGGGAGCTCGGATTTCAGCGACGAGGCCGGGTCTGTTGGCTGGCAGCCAAGCCAGAGATCATTGGAAACCAGTGGTAAGTTCAACACAATATAGTTTTTTCTATTGTTATGGCTCTATTTCATATTTTGATGAATATAGACGATCTACAAGCTCAAAATGCGTCGCGATGCGTGTGTATCTTTTTTTGTTTTACCTACCTTATGTAGAACGTATTATACATACTTTTATCAACTTTATAACAACATTCACCGCACCAAACCGTTCAATCACAATATATTTGTTCTATTGTTATGGCTCTATGTCGTAATAAAGCCGATCTACAAGCTCACAATGCGTTGCGATGCGTGTGTGTCTTTCTTTTTATTATCGTCCGTTCATCACAATATATTTTTTCTATTGTTATGGCTCTATTTCATATTTTGATGAATATAGACGATCTACAAGCTCACAATGCGTCGCGATGCGTGTGTGTCTTTTTTTTTTGTTATTATCGTCCGTTCATCACAATATATTTTTCTATTGTTATGGCTCTATTTCATATTTTGATGAATATAGACGATCTACAAGCTCACAATGCGTCGCGATGCGTGTGTGTCTTTTTTAGTTTTACATTACCTTATGTAGAAAGTATTATATATACTTGTATCAACTTTATATCAACATTTACCGCACCAAACCGTTCAATCGCAATATATTTGTTGAATTGTTATGGATCTATTTCGTAATAAAGCCGATCTACAAGCTGTGTGTGTGTGTGTGTGTGTGTGTGTGTGTGTGTGTGTGTGTGTGTGTGTGTGTGTGTGTGTGTGTGTGTGTGTGTGTGTGTGTGTGTGTGTGTGTGTGTGTGTGTGTGTGTGTGTGTGCTTATTGGACGATAGTGTAGCCCTGTGGATTGCTACGGTATTACCCCATAACCCTAATTATGAATGAATATTATGTATTTTATCATGGGTCTATGCATGTGATTTATTTGATTATGATGAAGCTTATGAATTTACTATGGTGCAGTAGACCTGGCTCGTTTTTGGGGGTGTGGGAGGGGGGGCTACTTCAAAGGGAAGAGAGGTTAGGTCATGTAAATAACAACAAATCCTTTGTTTTGGGTCATCGTAAGGCTAAAACAACAAATCCTCTGATCTTGTTGTGGGTCACCATTAGGGCTGTCAACAAGGATTTTCAAGTCCCTTTGATGTTATTTTCAAATGTCTGAAGAGTATATACGTTTATATCTGGTTTTGTGGGCTGCCAGGTGCACTATAGCCCCCACCTCTGATCCACTGTCATTTGTCAAAATCTTCAAAGGCCACTAAGGGGCATGTCATGTAAACAACATACATATATTTGGTTTCAGATGAAGAAGATTTTGAGGACAGACAGGTCACCAGAAGGGCAGCAGTGGGATCAGCTGTGTGTCTTGAGAAAGGTAATGCTTTTCTATCTATATATATGTTGAATATAATGTCTATACATCATTACAGTGCAATCAGACAATACAGTACAACACAGGATGTAAGGAGACAAATTGTTGTAGTGATCACATGGAAAGTGAACTGGTGTCATCATAAACTAGGACAACCATGACAATGTTATGTTTTACTGTGATCTCAGACGGGGCAGGTGGACAGGAGAAAGGGAGAAGGAGAAAGGGAGCAGGAGGAGGAGAATCTTCGCGTGTTGGCGAAGGTAAACACATTTCTATCTTACATTTGCACCACAAGTTTATATGTTGAATAGAATATCTAGGACCCCAATAGATGATGTGGTATGTTATATTGATGTGTGACACACACACACACACACACACACACACACACACACACACACACACACACACACACACACACCTTTTTAGACAAGGTGTTTGGAACATATATTTACCACATATGCTTTACTGTGATCTCAGACGGGGCAGGTGGACAGGAGAAAGGGAGAAGGAGAAAGGGAGCAGGAGGAGGAGAATCTTCGCGTGTTGGCGAAGGTAACTACATTTCTATCTTACATTTGCACCACAAGTTTATATGTTGAATAGAATATCTAGGACCCCAATAGATGATGTGTTATGTTATAGTGTAATACATTGCTGTGTGTCTCTCACACACACACACACACACACACACACACACACACACACACACACACACACACACACACACACACACACACACCTTTTTAGACAAGGTGTTTGGAACATATATTTACCACATATGCTTTACTGTGATCTCAGACGGGGCAGTTGGACAGCCGAAGGGGAGAAGCAGGAGAAAGAGAAAGGGAGCAGGAGGAGGAGGAGAATCTTCGCGTGTTGGCGAAGGTAAACACATTTCTATCTTACATTTGCACCATAAGTTTATATGTTGAATAGAATATCTAGGACCCCAATAGATGATGTGTTATGTTATAGTGTAATACATTGCTGTGTCTCACACACACACACACACACACACACACACACACACACACACACACACACACACACACACACACACACACACACACACACACACAGTATGTGGTATTGCACTCTTGTCAACCAATGATGATAATGAATGATATGTATTTTATCATAGATCTATGCATGTGATGTATTTGATTATGATGAATCTTATGAATTTACTATGGTGCAGTAGACTTGTAGATCTGCTCCTTTTTTTGGGGGGGTGGGGGGGGCCTACTTCAAAGGGAAGAGAGGTCATGTAAAACAACAAATCCTCTGATCTTGTTGTGGGTCACCATTAGGGCTGTCAACAAGGATTTTCAAGTCCCTTTGATGTTATTTTCAAATGTCTGAAGAGTAGGCCACTAAGGGGCATGTCATGTAAACAACATACATATATTTGGTTTCAGATGAAGAAGATTTTGAGGACAGACAGGTCACGAGAAGGGCAGCAGTGGGATCAGCTGTGTGTCTTGAGAAAGGTGATTCTATCTATATATATGTTGAATATAATGTCTATACATCATTACAGTGCAATCAGACAATACAGTACAACACAGGATGTAAGGAGACAAATTGTTGTAGTGATCACATGGAAAGTGAACTGGTGTCATCATAAACTAGGACAACCATGACAATGTTATGTTTTACTGTGATCTCAGACGGGGCAGGTGGACAGGAGAAACGGAGAAGCAAGAGAAGGAGAAAGGGAGGAGGAGAATCTTCGTGTGTTGGCGAAGGTAACTACATTTCTATCTCAAATTTGCACCATAAGTTTATATGTTGAATAGAATATCTGGACCCCAATAGATGATGTGTTATGTTATAGAGTAATACATTGATGACACACACACACACCTTTTTAGACAAGGTGTTTGGAACATATATTTACCACATTATGTTATGTTTTACTGTGATCTCAGACGGGGCAGGTGGACAGGAGAAAGGGAGAAGGAGAAAGGGAGCAGGAGGAGGAGAATCTTCGCGTGTTGGCGAAGGTAACTACATTTCTATCTTACATTTGCACCACAAGTTTATATGTTGAATAGAATATCTAGGACCCCAATAGATGATGTGTTATGTTATAGTGTAATACATTGCTGTGTGTCTCACACACACACACACACACACACACACACACACACACACACACACACACACACACACACACACACACACACACACACACACACACACCTTTTTAGACAAGGTGTTTGGAACATATATTTACCACATATGCTTTACTGTGATCTCAGACGGGGCAGTTGGACAGCCGAAGGGGAGAAGCAGGAGAAAGAGGAAGGGAGCAGGAGGAGGAGGAGAATCTTCGCGTGTTGGCGAAGGTAACTACATTTCTATCTTACATTTGCACCACAAGTTTATATGTTGAATAGAATATCTAGGACCCCAATAGATGTGTTATGTTATAGTGTAATACATTGCTGTGTGTCTCACACACACACACACACACACACACACACACACACACACACACACACACACACACACACACACACACACACACACACACACACACACACACACACACACACACACACCTTTTTAGACAAGATGCTTGGGACATATATTTACCACATTTATGTTTTACTGTGATCTCAGGTGGTGGTGGTGAGGAGGAGGAGGAGGAGGAGGAGGAGGAGGAGGAGGAGGCAGCATTTTATGCAGTACCACACCGTAAAAGAAGAGGTAAGGACTTTTTTCTGTTCTGCTCATCACACCTCGTACCACACAAATAAAAAAGTATGTATTTTATGGTAATTATATATTTCTATAATTCACAGATCGTGGTGGCAGGCCTCCAGTTGTAGAGGATGTGTGGCAGGAAACGGAATTTCACCCACGGACCGACATTCCTTTCACTGCTGTTCCGGGTCCTCGCAACGCTGCAGCTGAGATCGAGTCGGATATCCCCGCAGACTTTCTGTCGCTGTTCCTTACAGATGAACTGCTCCAGATGATCTGTGATGAAACCAACAGATACGCTACGCAGTACATCGCGGCTGAAGACCAGAGTGAGACTCCGCATCCATGTGCCAGAACACTGGCATGGCGTAAACTCAAAGTGGGAGAACTAAAGAACTTCTTGGGCCTGCTGCTCCTCACTGGCATAGTGCGCAAACCTGCCATCGAACATTATTGGGCGACTGATGAGGCTCCTTATACACCATTCTTCAGCAGAACAATGTCTAGGAACAGGTTTCAGATAATATGGCGCTTTCTGCACTTCACTGACAATGAGGCGATGAGTGCTGCTGAAATTGAAGCTATGAGAGTGGATGACGGTGAGTCTATAGATCCTGCTCGCAAGCTGTGGAAAATCAACCCAGTCTTGGACTACCTCCGCATCAAGTTCAAGGAAATGTTTGTTCCAGGTCTCAACATCTCCATCGACGAAGGAATGCTTCTGTGGCGGGGGCGTCTGGCCTTCAGGGTGTACAACCCCCAGAAACCCATCAAATATGGAATCAAGTCTTATATATTGTGTGACTCCGAAACGGGTTACTGCTACAGCCTGAAGCCATATAGTGGAAAAGGATCTTCCCTTCCAGATACTATCACTTTCTTGCTGGATGGGCTTTCGGGTCATGGGTACCGTTTGTTTATGGATAACTATTATAACTCTGTGTCTATGTGCAAACTCCTTCTGAGTAAGAACATCCATGCCTGTGGTACCATGAGAAAAAAGAGAGGGGAACCACTAGACATGAGGGAGCTCACAATGTCCAGCCTGAAAGCAGGAGAACGAAAGATGTTGCACAATGGCACAGTGATGCTACTGGCATGGCGGGACAAACGCATCGTTCGGACAATCACAATGTTCCACAAGGATGAGATGGAGACTGAGATGGTGAGGCAGAAGGGCCACAGAGGGAAAGTGCCAGTGGAGAGGCCATCCTGTATCTGTGACTATAACAAGAACATGAATGCAGTGGACAGAATGGACCAGAACATCAGCTACTATCCCTTCGTCAGGAAGTCAGCGAAATGGACAAACAAGTTTGTGGTTTACCTTTTCCAGATCAGCTTATACAATGCATTTGTCATTTACAAGGCAAGGAATCCGAAGGGCAAGTGTAAGTGTATGTACGAATTTTTGCTCAGTGTCATCACCTCTTGGACAGCTGTGAGTCATGCCCCAGTCCCAGCAGATGTCCCAGTCCCAGCAGACCCACCTGTCCCCGCCCCCACCCCGCCCCCGCCCCCGCCCGCACCCCCCCAGCCCGCCCCCCAGCCCCCCCTGGCCTGCCCCGCCCCCCCCCGCCGACCCCCCCGCCGACCCCCCCGCCACCGCGGCACCCCCCCCTCCCCGCCCCGCTCCACCCCCTCCCCGCCCCCCTCCCCGCCCCGCTCCCCGCTCCCCGCCCGTGCTCCTAGAAGACCATATGCACCAAGAAAAGACCCGGCGAGCAGGCTGAATGGTGACATTACAGCCCATAAGCTTGTCCCAATCCCCCGCACAGCCAAAAGAAAGTACGCAGCCAAGAAGTGCAGGGTTTGTACCCGAAGGGGAGGGAGGAAAGAAAGCAGGTTACAGTGTAAAAGCTGTAGGGTGCCTCTCTGTGTGGAGTGTACCACTGACTACCACACAAAGCCAAAATATTTTTGAACTAGAAAAAGTGCTCCTCGGAGCACAGGTCTCCGCCAGGTCAGGTACGTTATTGTGGCCTCCTGGTAGCGCTATAATAGCCAATGTGAAAAGGTTGTCATGTTTTCTCAGGCCTTTCACGGCAATCGGACATTGCATTCATGATTTGAGGAATTTTGTGCCAAAAATGTGTTTTGCTAAATTAGACCTGCTGGTGGCGCTATAACAGGCCAATGTGAAAAGGGTGCCATTTCTTCCTCGGCCTAGTGGGAATGTGCGTGTGAAATTTCACGGAAATCGCATGCTGCGTTTATGATTTGAGGCATTTTGTTCAAAACGGACCAATCCTGCAAACTTTGGAAGCCAACCTTAGCCAATAAGGATAGAATATGGAAAATCGGACAGATCCATGTTGATCACATGACTATAGAGATACTGTGTACTGATTTGCATGATGTTTGGATGAAATCTGTAGGAGTAAATGGGTTTTGCACAAATCGGCCTCCTGGTGGCGCTATAACAGGCACAAATGAAAGTTTGAAAACATCTACTGTACATTTGTGTACTGTACAGAATGTCTGTAATTGTAGTGTTGTACTGTCACACTGAAGGCGAAAATAAACGGGTCGAATCTCTTTAGTGCTTGAGAGTCTGTTTCTTGTGAAACTTTTCTGACATTTTGAATTTGATTTATTATTGTTATTTGATGTGTATATCAGTGGTTCTCAAACTTTTTCAGGTCAAGTACCCCTAAATGAATGCGGATTTGGTCGCGGACCCCCATCAGAAAAGAGTTCCAGATGTGGTGATAAAAATGTAAAAAATATTCAAACATTTTCAAAGAATATCAAGATTTTTGGAAAATAGCTGATGTGTATATATAGGGCCCTGGGGGTCCCCGGACCCCACTTTGGGAACCCCTGCATTAAACCACGGACCACCATAACTCTGAGAGTGTACAAATGGAACCAAATGGACCCTTACGGGTCCATTTGGTTCCATTTGTACACTCTCAGAGTTACAGCAACATAAGGGTCCATTTGGTTACTAACTATCCAACATTTATCTGGGTACCCCCTGGAACCCACTCAAGGACCCCTGGGGGTCCCCGGACCCCACTTTGAGAACCATGGGTGTATATAACTTGAGTTTGAACAAGTTGAACTAATCTTGCACTTTGGAGTGAAACGGTAATGACATAGGTATAAACAGCACCATAAAAGGTCATTCAAAAGTTTTTTTTATTTTTTATTTTTTATTATAAACTATTACTTTTGAGATGACTGGTGTCACTGAAGGTGCAAATAAATGTCAGATCACTTTTGAAAAGATTTTTGATTGTTTTGTTCTTTTTTCACTAAAACGGCCATAACTCTCTTTCTAGAGAAAAGGATCAAATTTTGGTGAAAGCGAGCTGTATTCAACTACCTCTAGCTAAAAAACGGAACATGCTATCAACTCACTTTCTTTTCAGGATTAAAGCAGAGATTCTATTCTTCGATTTGAGATATTCCATGTGTTCATAGTCCAAGCACAAAATATTCTGTGGCTCTGCGAAGATTGGCCAGAATGCTCAAAATAGCTGGCAAGGGCAGCTATGGACTATGTTTTAACTCTGGCAGTCAATGTGTTAATTACACACCCTATGAAGCCTTGAATTCATGGCGATTTTTTTGTTTTTGTCGCATTCTATAAGCCAATAATTTGATGACCAGTCTTAGGAGACAGGTCATCGAATTATTGCCTCAAGAATGCGACAAAAAACAAAAAGAATCTCCATGAATTCAAGGCTTTTTGAATAAGTCATTTTGGGGGTGAACTATTCCTAAATACCTTGCCTTTTACGTCTGACTAGTATATAGAGGAGCAGATGGACCATGATTGGTCCACATCGGCTTGGAATCCATGTACCAATCAGGTTGATCGATGGGATGATTGCTGGGCACCCACAGCCATCTGTCGGGCCTGGCACACTGATTATGCGTCAGGGACGGGGCCTCGCTGAATGTAGTTGCATTTCAGTAATACGCTGGGGGGGCGTTGCTGAATCTGCTGCTGCTGAATCTCTCTGTTGATTTCCCATGATGCACTTTGATGTCAGGAAGCAAATATCCTTATCCTTATCCTGAATGTTGTTATTTAACTATAGGAATGCATTGGGGGATTATGTTGTGGGCCTTTATGTGTAGGGTTGTGTCATGGTGTTTATTTTGTGATTTATGTTGATATGCATTTTGGTGTAACACCATGAGTGTGATGTCTATCTGTTCTTTCTTGAGTATAATGTAGTGGAGGCTTGTTTATTATTCTCAACAAAAACCCATGACACAGTTATGCTCTGTCAGTTTCACGTGGGGAAGATTGCTTATCTAAAAGATTTATACCCATAGAGTCATAATGTATCATCTATCAGCCATGTGTTCCAGTCACCGGTGCTACATGTCATATCCTTCAGTGTTATTGTCTAAGTTATTATCATAAATAGATTCCATTGAACAGTTAGCAAGGAAGTGGGCATCGCCCCCTCTCACAATCAAGCTCCCATAGGCCCCCTGAGTGATAACTAGAATTATGTCTCAGATTATCACATGTTGAGGGGCCTCGGACAGGTCCACAAGAGTAAAATGTATTTTTGTTTGGATTCCTTCAGACAGTTTAGCAGCATAGGTGATACAAATAGTAAAGAAAAAGGAGAATGAGAAGAGCAAAACAAAGATTAAGGTGTGTGCGTGTGTGTGTGTGTGTGTGTGTGTGTGCGCGTGTGTGTGCGTGCGTGCGTGCGTGCGTGCGTGCGTGCGTGTGCGTGCGCGTGCGCGTGCGTGCGTTAAAGGATAAGCCGTTTATTGAACCCACTCAGGAAATTCTGGCGCCAAAGACGTCAGTATAATGTAGAGACACCACAGTCAAGGCAACACCACCAGTGAGGTGGCAGAAAGAAAGAAACAAACAAACAACCAAACAAACAAACAAACAAAGAGGGAGGGGGGATTGTGGTTGTCCATATGAGTCCAGCTTCCTTGTCTCGTGCCCCCAGCATTAATGTAACTCCCCCAGCATGCAATCATAAAGAAGAGAGAGCTAACCATTACAGACTGATAGAACATCTGCATCATCCTGTTAAACACACCGAAGGAGCTCAGCCTCCTAAGAAAGAACAATCTACTCTGACCCTTGCCATAAAGGGCATCAGAGTTGTCTATCCAGTACAGATGTTTGTTCAGGTGTACTACCAGGAACTTGTATCAATCCACACACTCCATCAACTCCCTGTGACTGACAGGGACTGGAGGGACCCTCTTGCTCCTGCGATAATAATCCACAACCATGTCCTTGGTCTTGCTGGTGTAGCACGATGGACATTGTGTCCACTGTGCCATCTCTCTGTCCTTGTTCTCCACCCACTCGTCAGTGGGATGATATTCACCTGCCTGCTTACCTACAGTATAAATTCAGCAGGGCACTCCACCCGCGTTAGGTGTATCCTCTCTTCCTTGTGAGCGTGTGCGTGTGCGTGTGTGTGTGCGAGAGAGTTAAAAGATAAGCCGTTTATAGATCCCACTCAGGAAATTCAGGCGCCAAAGACAGTGCCCTCTTGCTCCTGCGATAATCCACAACTGTGAGTGCTGACTGCTGTGTATGATTTTGACTGTAGTGTTATCAGACTGCATGACAAGAAAGGGCGGCAGAGGCTCAGGAGGTAGAGTGTTGGACGGTTCCTCCTGGCTTAGTGTCGATTCTGTCGAAGTGTCCTTGAGCAAGTCATGGTTTCCTCTGCTGTTGGTGTGTGAATGTGCATGTAAATGGGTGAATGTAATGTATTGTAAAGCGCTTTGGATGAAGGTGCTATAAAAATACAACATTTACCATTCATATTGTGTAAATCCTCATTGAAACAATTCTACTGATAACTGAGGAACATATCGGTTATTGTTTGTTATTGCTTATTGCTAAAGCACAGACAAAACACAAAAATCATGACATAAACAATTTTTATTTATTTATTTGGAAAAGGGGGAGGGTTATAATATGCTCTTGATTTCTGAACTGGTATAGAAATATGTATCCTCATAATAAAAAGCACACATGATAAAGTACGTAAATACAAACAGATCACATTCAAAATAAGGTGAATTCAAACAATCCTTTACGTGTTTGTTTGTTTGTTGTTGTTGTTGTTTTTCTCCAATTGAATATATGAAAAGTGTGCATAGAAGAGAAATAAACGGTTACAGCCTGTACGGTGGCAGAAACCTGTGGTTTACAGCAGATCAGTTCCCATAAATGATCCCTCACACAGTTCAAGGTTATGTTAATTATCCAAATCGTAGGCTAATTGGGACAATTTGTGGTACAGGTGAAGTTAAAGTTACAAGTTAAAACGTATTACTATGAGAATACAATGGCAACTTAAAAGCTGGTTGGGGACACAGACAATGTAATTAAAGAAATGTAATTTAGTGTGCCACATGCACTGTTACATTATGTGTTGAAGTCAGGTGTGGATACAACGACAGATTAATTTACAATGTTGCTGGGGATCACAAGACAAATACGGCCAGCACATGACAGTATCAGAATAGTTTTTATTGCGAGGCATGTTTGCACAATGAATAGAAGTAGAAACCTGTTTAGAGCCCTTCTTTATGGTTGAAAAAGATAGGAACATTTGCAGAATTAAGTAGCTGTACAGAGGGGTATACACATTATTGGCTTACTAGAGTTTCGGGGGGCTACGCCCCCCTCAACCCCAGCCGCGCACGGGGCCCAGCGTGGCCGTGTGTATATTGGGGGACCCAAATCGCCGGAGTGAAACTGTGGAAATTTTTTTTTGAAAAAGGAAAAAATTTGAAGAAATAATATTTGTTATGTTTCATCCGCCATCAGGGGGTCCGCGGACCCCCTGATGGTCCACTGACCCCCTGTGGAGTGTTGGGACGCGCGGGGACACCCCTGGAACATTGCGGACCATTTCGGTGTTTTTTTTTTTTTTCATGAAGGTGGTTGCTTGTTTCTGGCGCAGGCTGTGCAAACCTGGCAACCCAGCGCATGCTGCCGCACGTTTAAGTGGCGTAGCGTCATGAGGGTGAGTGGGGCCGTGGCTCGGTCAGTGAAGACCCTGTAGTGCGGATGATATGTGGCATAGAGGGGCAGATTGTAAATCCACAGAGGAAACATCCGTGGGCTACCATTGGTTCAGCGATGTGTGCGGTCCCCCTGCGGCCCCTCCTCCTCCTCCACCAATGTGCAGTATTGAGAGCCCTGACATCACAACAATTGGAGCGATGGGCACTGCACTGTGGTTGGTTAGGGTACACCTAGGGCCCAGGTAGAACCCAGTTAAAGCCTGCATGGGCAAACGCAGTTAGGACCCGCCTTGGTCCCACATAAACATGGCTAGTTGGGGCCCACCTAAGGGCCAGGTAGAAGCTACTTATAGCCTGCATGGGCATCGCAGTTGGGACTGAAGTGGATGCCGCTGACATTGCTGACATGGGGTCCATATGGTTTAGCCCACCTTGAAACCATATGGGAACTACGCTGGCATGCTGGCTGTAATGCAAACGCTGCATCATACCTGCAGTGTGTAGTTTGATGTTGTGTGTGTAGCAGATATACCTGCAGTGTGTAGATCAATGTCCATAGGAAAGTCAATGCCCAGCAGTGTTTTTTTTCCCCAGCAGAGTTTCTAGTGTCTCTGTGTCTCTGTGGAAGAGGTTGCACATGAACTCTGCAGCCGCACTGAGGCGCTCCAACACAAACACTGTGACATTAAGCTGCTTGACACAACAAACATCAGCACCACGCTGCTGTTTGTCCAAAAGACACAATATCTCCTCTCCCACTGACGTCATGTGTTCATTTATCGACAGGCGTACAGACTCCTTTTGACACATTTTACGTCGTTTATCCAGCTCTCACTGACTCTCCACATCGGGCTGTTATTTTGCTGCGATCAAGTCAACGATGTGAGAGATTAGCTATCACAGACGGACGGACAGGGGGTGAAACATAGTCTTGCGCCATGCCTTTCGGCCTGGCGGAGACAATAAAAAACCGAAAGTAAAGGAAATGGCCATTTCTGCAACAGAAGTAGTCAATAAACTATGCTATGAAAACATGGGCCACATTGGCAAAGAATGTAAGAAAGAGGCAATCATGTAGAAAATAGCCGATCTCCAAGCTTACAAAGCCTCTCAACGTGAGGCGTTTCGAGCTTGTAGATCGGCTATTTTCACAATATTTACTTGTGGAACGGAGTCAAACAGAATGGGGGGGTCCCAGATCAAGTACGTGTATTTGTGGGGGGGGGGGGGGGGCGGCGTGAAAGGGTTGATAAACACTGCTGTAATCGGAGCGAAATTATCTGAAATTACTACATGACCATAATGCAGCCTAACATGCGTTGCACGTGGCGGTCCTGCCATTACGTTAGTTACTGTAGTTGCTGTGGAGCGACATAGTTCTCCAGAAGACACACACAAACATACACCATGTACAATGGACGAACTGAGCAGCAATATAGACATTCACCACACGAACGTGCATTGTTGACAAAGTGATTGCACAGCCGCTGCAGGCATGACAACCAGATTAGCGTTAGCGACATGGCAGCTATCACAGCGCCCTGTCCGTCGTGCTGCAACTGCCTGTGATGGCTACAGCAGTAACAGCAAGCTGTCTGCGATGCCATTGTCTGGAGACTGCTCTTAGCGTGACAGGACCAATGAGAGTGAGCGCTGTAGTTGTTGCTAAGATACGGTGGCGTCTCTGCCCCATAGCTTGTAGATCTCTCACACATGATTGGCCTAGGCTGCGTTGCCAGGTCTGACTTTGTGTCTAAGCACTGGTCGGCTTATTTTTGCGCGCCTTTGGGCTCGTTTGCATTGTGCGCACGGCAGCGCTTGTTTAGCGTACGTCAGCGCGACGTGGCAACGGACGTGGCAACGTGAAAGGTGATTGGCTGGTGAAAAGAAACACCCGACGTTACACCAGAAATGGTGCCTGGAGAAAATGGTGACCAAAAAAAAAGTTTGGAAAAAAAGGAAAAAAAACCCGCAGCGGCTGCCTGCTGTTGTGGTGATGAGGTCGTGCGCACGGTAAACGGTACGAAGCTGCTTCCACTTCCGTTGTGTCCGACATTTGGTGAGTAGAATTAATTATGTTGCGAGGTGGGAACGGTGTAGTGAGGCATGCCAGGTGCCCTACGCGAAACGTAAATTCAGGCCGCCCGCCGTGGCGACAGTGTTGGCGACATGTGGTCTGACGGTGTTGTGTTTAGTCGATCACAGAGCTGTGGGGTGTCACCACCGAGGGCGCGGAAGTTGCTCGGCATTTATATAGTTAGATAATCCCTTCTGTTGAAACTTTATCTTGTTATGCACTTCACCTGTTGGACATTGAATCTTGATCGGACTGGACCTAATTTAAAACAGTTATTTATTGTATGATTTTGGACTTTAGTCTTGTGTACCTGTAATGTGCTTATTTGTCACATGTAGCAGTGCAGATATTGTTTGAGAATAATAACGGCAATAATGATAATAATAATAATAATGCATTATTGAAACATATTGTTCTGTTTTACAGTTCAAGCAACAGCTATAGACAGGATGTCTAGTAAAAACTCAGCTTCCATCAGAGGTGAGTTTTTTTAAAACCGATGAAATCAACAAACTGATTATTTTTCGTCACGTCTGTATTGCCTGATTGTCATTAATATTGCTTTTATTTTTCCAACTAGGGAAGAACAGCGAACTGAGAATTGTTCTTATCGGGGATAGACATGTAGCTAATCCAATAAAGTGTTTAGTGGGAAACATCATCCTGGGCGAAGATGTTTTTGATACAAACAGAAGAGAAGCTAAGAGTGTCATGAGAGAAAGGTTAGTGTCAGGGAGACAGGTTACTGTGGTCTACACACCAGGATGGAAGTCCTCTTATCCCCTGGATCTGACCCCAAAACTGACCCGGTTAGAAATCCAACAGAGTGTGTATCTGTGTCCTCCAGGACCGCATGCCTTTGTCCTAGTGGTGCCATTGGACACCACGTTTGTAGGGACAGGGATGTCAATAGAGGAGCATGTGAGATTTCTCCTCAGCGATCGTGTTTGGAAACATGCTATTGTGGTGTTCACTGTAACTGGTGAAGACAAAATGAGACCTGTGACCGATCTCATTAGATCTGACACTATCTTAAGATATCTTACACAGAAATGTGAAGACAGATACCATGTTCTTAACATTACTGACAGAGGAGCTAGCAGCCAGGTCACAGAGCTGCTAAATAAGATAGACCAGATGGTGACTAGTAATGGTTGTCACTATGAGACAGAACACCCCGTCTCAGAGGAACTGAAGGAGATAGAGAGAAGAGCAGAAAAAAGGAGAGCAGAGGTGCAGAAACAAACAACTAGACTTCCAGGACATGTTGGTATGTTTTATTTGACTTACTGTTAAGAAATAATATTTAATGTTAATTTTCACAAAGAGCTGGTACTGAAATTAAACAATGCTTTCTCTAACAGGATTGACTGACCTCAATATTCTATTGATGGGACAGTATTGGTCTGGGAAGAGCTCAACAGGAAACACCATTCTGGGAGGACCTTCTCCCTTTTTTAAAGTTGGTCATGGGTCAGAACCCTGTAAGGTCAGACATGGTAAAGTAGCAGGGAGACATGTGACAGTGGTAGATGTACCAGGCTGGTACTACAACAGTCCACGACAGAACACTTCAGAGACGGACAAACTGGAGATCCAGAACAGTATGTGTCTCTGTCCTCCTGGACCACATGCTGTTCTTCTCTTGGTTCCTGTTGATGAAGCATTCACCAAATCAAAGAGAGTAGCAGTAGAAGAACACATGACACTTCTGACACAGGGAGTGTGGAGTCACACTATTGTAGTATTCACCCGTGGAGACTGGCTTGTAGACACAAGCATTGAGCAGTACATTGAGGCTGAAGGGGAAGACCTCCGCTGCCTTCTTGACAAATGTGAGAACAGCTATCATGTCTTCAATAACAACAAGAACAGAGATGAGGTCACACAGGTCACAGAATTGCTGAAGAAAATAGAGGATGTAGTTGCAAGAAACCAAGGTAGACACTATGAATATGGTGGAGAGGATGCTTCAGAGAAGTTGTCAGAGAGGAAGAGTAATATAGAAGAACATGCCGAGACATTCATGACCCGGACCTGCAGACAAAGAACTGCTCTGAAAGCTCTGTTTGAAGGTGATATCTGTCTGTCTGTCTGTCTGTCTGTCTGTCTGTCTGTCTGTCTGTCTGTCTGTCTGTCTGTCTGTCTGTCTGTCTGTCTGCCTGCCTGTCTGTCTGTATGTCTGTCTGAAGCTTCCCTGGCAACTGAACACCAGTAAAGCAGCTGTGCATAAATATTTACCCATAAACGTATTTGTACATTTTTATTGTATTCCTATGTTGCACATTCTACATGTTGTGACATATCTTACATTAAATCTGCTTAGGAAATATATATAATAATATATAAATATAACTGTTGCAATAATGTAACCAGCTGATATCTTCAGGGATTAATTTCATTTTCAACATATTTATATAATTGATCAAATGAGAACATAAAGTATAGGTCTATAATACCAGATAAGCAATGCTTAATTTCTACACATCTGCAATAATTTCAGTCTGAAATATGTATACGTATTAAGTCTTGTTATAGCTAAAATCGTCAAATCGGTGTTATTTGAACTAACTTCGATTTTGTGTTTGTCAGGAGAACATCAGAATCTACCAGATGTGAGGGTGATGTTGGTTGGCGGAGAGCACTCTGGGAGAAGCACAGCTGGAAATCACATACTGCAGGAGGTTGTGTTTACAGAAACTATATTCAAGGTGAATATAATAATAATAATAATAATACTGCATAGATTTATATAGCGCTTTTCTAGGTACTCAAAGTCACTTTACAGAAACAAGATAAAAACAACTGTATTAGGAAGAAATTGTTTAAAAACTTTTAAAGGAAGGTAAACAAAAGGGGGGGGGGGGGTTATGTAGGGAATGCAAGTCTGAATTGTAATGTTATTATGTAAACAATAAAGATCAAATGTAAATGTTTTCTGTCAATGTGAAAGGATTAGCTGTCATAAATATTTGGGCCGTCATGTGACACTAGTCGTGGGCAGGTAAACTGGTAAATTATTTATAATTCGGGACCTTTAGGGGGCACTTTACAGGTGTAAAACTATGAGTGAAATTTGTTTTTGTGCAAGCTCCATTGTTTTTTGTTATTTCCAGAAGAGAAAGAGGAGAAAAAGACAGGGGGGAGGGTGGCATGGGGCAAGAGAGATCAATAAAAAAACATAAAAAATATCTACATATTTACACATGGTACCGGATATCTATCTGGTGCGGTAAGTACCTGAGGTAAGACATAATTTTGTAGTTTGTAAATTAATCAGAAACAAGTTTGTACAAAACATTAACAGACTTAAATTGATCTCTTTGTTGTTAACCTCAACTGAGTAATTATTTGATCATTCTTTTTGCATTGTTTTCAGTTTTTCATGTTTGTAGATCTATAGCAGCTACCAGCTACATGCATATTATACTTAAAACATACTCTTTAGAGTTGCCTACATCCAGAACGACTCTGTGCAGGCACTGTGCAGCCATGACGTTGCTTAGCAATTTTCATTTGCCAGCAGGTCTCATAGTGTCGTCAGTGGGAGTACTTAAAATAAAATCGGTTCCAATAAATACACCGTACCAGACTGGTTTAACACATAATATGTTCCTCTCAAATTGACGTAGAGACTTAAGAATACTTTATTGTCCATTACATTATTATTATTTATGGACAATCCAACAAATAATCATCCTTTATTAAAATCCTTTTTTAAAACTGGCTTAAAGGCGGGCGGACCTCTGACATCACGCTCATGTCACCATGACTCAGCCATAAGGAGTTCCCAATGCAGCTACGCCCAAATATGGAGTGTGATGTCTAACCTCAGTATGTCGTCAAGTTCAAGTTCAAGTATTTATTTGCCATTTCAAAACAAGTTTGATAGGAAATTGTCTTGGTAATTCCTCTCACATACAAGACAGCACAAAAAACAACAACGTCATGGCATCATGCGCAAACAAATCCGTCAGCTCCATATATGGGCACAAAAGGGGGTATGCCAGTATATGGGCATATACTGATGACATCAGGGATCTCCATATATGGGCATAAAGGGGACAAGGACTGACAGATACAGAGATCTCCATATATGGGCATAGAAGGGACAAGGACTGATAGATGAGATCTCCATATATGGGCATATCAGTCGGATCGCGAACTCAAGATGAAGCTTTGCCTGTTTGTCAGTGTTAACTGTACTGTTAGCTATTCTGTTAACTTCCGTATAGTAGCTCTGTGCAGGTAGTAATTATTAACATAACATTTAGATATTGATAATTGATTCCATATAGTTCCTTTGACACTTGGATAGACAAAGTGATGGAGAATAATGCATTCATTAATCTCTGGCAAGGTTGAGAGCTGACTCTTGATGACAGAATATAATCTATAGAATGAAGGGTTTGATTATTATGACTAACACAGATTAATCATCATATTCCAGGAGTGTAAAACCCAGATCAAACTGACAGAATGTGTCAGACAACAGAAACAAGTTGCTGAAAGAAATGTGAGTGTGGTGATCTGTCCAGACTGGTCCACTACACCTCCATCACAGAAGATCAAAGATGTCCTTCAACATGGACTGCATCTGTGTTCTCCTGGGCCCCATGCGGTCCTGTTGACTGTTTCTGCCATGTCCAGTTTCTCTGAAGCTGACAGGAAATCAGTGGAGGAACACGTAGAGCTGATGGGGGACAGAGTCTGGAAACACGCTCTGGTTCTGTTCACATGGGGATGGTGGCTGGGAGCGAGAAGTGTTGAGGAGTTCATTGAGTCTGAAGGAGAACATCTGAAGTGGCTCCTGGAGAAATGTGGCTACAGGTACCATGTTCTCCAGTTCTCTGACTGGGACAGTTCAGAAGTAGAAGAGCTGATGGAGAAAATAGAAGATATGGTGACGAGGAACAGAGGACACTTTGGACCTTTAGACTCAAGAGAAAACAGGTCTGTTAGAGACACAGGACAATTAAGGGTGGGACATGGGACAAGGCAGAAGACACTGTTTGAAAGACTAAAAGGAAAGCAAACATTCACTGCTGAAGAATGGAACAGACGAGAAGAAGAATGGAACAGACGAGAAGAAGAATGGAAGAAGAGAAAGGAAGAATGGATGACAACAGTCAAAGAATGCAAGAGGAAAGCAGAGGACGGCAGGAGGAGAGAGGAGGAGATGATAGAGAGGATGTTGAAGTTTGTGGTGGCAGAACCAACCCTGCCAGCTGTCAGGAAGTGGACCAGATGCAATAGCAAAGGGGGCCACCCTCCAAGTAGTGAGTATCACTGACTTGTTCTACTAATACACTTAAATGTGATCATTCATGTGTGAACATGTGAACATTTAACACTAAAAGTGAGATAGCTGTAGCTTTAAAAAGATGACCTCTTTCGGTAATAGTGCTTATACATTTTAAAAGGTACTTATTGAAAATACATCAATATTAACCATATGTATGTAATAGTATTTTATCATTATCAATGTTATTGATAATAATAATTATTGATGATAATCTTATTGATGATAATAATAATCAGTTGCAGTTCTTTCTTCTCATCATTGTAAATGTTGTCTTCTGTTCTTCTGTTCTAGTGAGTGGGGGAACACCGTCTGAAACAGGAAGCTTATACTGCTGGACACCTGACAAGGTCACTGATTGGCTGCTGAAGAGACATCTTGGACCAATAGCTCCCTCTTCAGGATATGACACCATGAGTGAAGCTCCCAGCCAGCCAGACACTGATGAGATGAGTGTGAGAGATGAAGATGTTACATAGATAAAACTTTACTTTGATCAGTCACACACATTTTTATTCTTATTTCATTCATTAAAAAATATATTTGGAGGTGCATAGGAGGAGTACAAAAACACCCCTTTGCCATACATATAACAATATTTACATATAACTTACATATAACAATATTTATACAACAATATTTAAAACAACAACAACTCTATCTTCATCAGTTGCAATGAAAACACTGTTATCTTCAACATGAAGGTTCCAGTGTAAAGATCTTCATCATGTTCTCCTACAGAAAAACAAGGGAGAGACCATCTCAGGCTGATTGACCCACATGGACCAATCAACTCACACATTAAATGTATTTCTATATATTGGCATATAAATACATGTAATGTATTTGACACTAAATGTATCTATATTGCATATTGTATTATCAACACTGCATGAAAAAGTTAATAATTGCCTATTTATTTTTGCACAGATCAAAGTGTTTTTCTATTTCTTCATGTTACAGGCTGTGTCTGTTTCTACATTATCTAAGAAACTGTTTGATATACTGCATATACAGTCATTAGTTTACTAACTCAGCTTTAAGTACAGAGGACTGTAACTACACATGCTATTTTCATACATTGGCACATGTTGCTTTCATGTGGAAAAGGTATTGTCAGGTTATTATTAATATGTTCAGAGGATTACTTAAATTGAGATGATTCATGATTCATGGATCCATGTTTGATGTATTTGTTTAATATTCCCTTTACATGTGTGTGATCCTATTAATGCACAGTGTTGTGTCTCATCTATCTGGAAATAAATCACTGGTTCATGTAAAAGTATGCTACTGGACTGGAAGTTATTTGATCAGGTTCTATCACTTATACTAAATCATGTGCTTACTACAGTATCTATAGATATAGATGGCTTTAAGAAAGAAGAAACTAGGTGATTAATAGATTTATAATAATTACAACAAATCAAAGGTGTGTTTTTCTTCAGGGCATGCCACATGAAGCCTGCCAGTTTAAATGCCATAAGTTAGGTGTGGAAGTTGTAATATAGAGTTGATACTTTACGTCATTATTTTAATTGGATGTTGTCTTCGGGTGTAGATATCAATGATACCAGATACCGTTATAATTCCCCATGACTTAACTGTAAACACTTAGATAACTATTATGTCTATTTTGTAGTATGTCTATATAACAACAAGAAAGCTTGGACATATTGCAAATCAAACCTACCTAAAACTAAAAGATGAATTATGAATGACACAGGATACACAATGTTGAATATCTTGGGGGAAAAGACAACACAACAATTACATAATGGACCATTGACCATAGACAGAGCCAGCCCTGATCAATTTCGTGCCCTAGGCAATATTTTTTCATTAGATTTTTTTGCCTGAACAAATTAATTAAACCCATGCATAAACATAACCATAGCCTAATAACAGTGCCTAACTTGAACAGATGCTCAACAGTTGCATTTAATATTTCCCTCATGTCCATGTGTGTACACCATGGATGTGATATTACTGTAAAAGAAC